>NW_024541347.1:0-150126 GCF_016758755.1 Suillus discolor
ATGCATGTGAATGCTAATCATTGCCCAAATCATTGCCTATCATATCCGACTCAATACGTACCAAACCCGAAACATCGGACATCAGACATCGGGCATCGGGTTTCGCATCGGCCAATCGGACATCGCGCGCACTTGTCCTACCTATGTCCAGTCTCATTGCGCTAGCCCCACTAGGTGCCTAGTTATTGTTTTCACATTGCTAACATTGTCGACCGCGTTATTACATGTATTCCCATAGTCCGCAGTACATCATGTCTTATTACATAGGACATCAGACCTGAAATATTGTGCTACTACTTTCGCCTATAGGGTTCCGGATTTCTATGTATCTGCTTAAATATTGGACTACCCATAGCATCATCATCATCCGAGTAGAGGAGAATCATCTCCGACGCTTAGGGGTCAACCCGATATTTTGTAGTTCTTAGTTGACATTGCGAATATCATCGTTCCTTCACCGTCTGTATCCATCATTGTTATTATTGCACACATCGCTCGCTATAGCGTTACTATTACTTTCCGATAACCCAAACCCGATAACCCGAAACCTGAAAAACATCGGACCCGACACTTTTGCATCGGACATCGTAATTATACCTTCAGACATTGTTTCCCGTGCTCAGATTATTGACCTCACATCACCCACTGACCCCCAAAAACTATTCCCAGACCGCAGACCCCTGGGTCGAATGCACTTGTCCGCAAGTATAGCAGATAGGCAGTGCAAGACCACAACATAAAGATATCAGTTTGGAGCCATCTTTGTATAGCCCCACTCTGTGTTGTATACCTACATTGGTATGGTAATAGGTAGGAGGCTAGTCTGAAAGCTCAAGATGCGTCAATAAAGTGACGAGAACTATTTAGTAGAGATGGTATGACAAGAGGAACGGCGAACATCTTGCCCATTTAAATCAGCCTTCTGATCTTTTCCCCGACGTCCCTTGTTGGACTTCATAGTGACAGCCACTGAGCTTTCAATAGCTGGCTTCAGATGGGGTGCTGCTGTCACTGTAGCAGCTAAGGCAGACTCTGAACTTGTAGCACTTGATCCAGGATTGAGTACCGCACCCTGAGTTGAGATTGATGGCATGACATCAGAAGGCAGGGGGGGTTCATGTTGCAGGGGAGAAGCTACCGCAACAGTATTTGAGCCTGAGGATGCAGTCAAAGAACTTGGTTCAACAATGGTAGGATAGTGCACATGAAGGCTGTCAGGGCCAATGGGGTCTTCATCCAAACTGCTATCTGAATTGTCCAATGCTGCCATGACACAATCAACCATGTCTTTAGGCTGGCCTGAGGTATAGTCCTCCTCTGCCTGAGCAACATTGTTGAAGACATAAGTGTTGATTTGTCCCACGATGGCTTTGATGCGTTCATGGGTCCACTTGACGATGAAGAATCTTTTCACGGCACGGAAGACAGTGTGGTAAGGGATTGAAGAAATGGCTCCAATACCATCCCCGGAGAATTCTTGATCTGGGGATAGCATGAAGATTATCTACTGAATACGATGTGTGTGAGGAATGATAGCTAGATGAGAAGGGGTGAAAGGGTGAGAAAGGGTGAAGTGGGGTAAAACTCACATAGACCTCTGGACGCAAGTATAGATTCGGCCCGAGGGGATTGCTACTGAGAATGATTCCTCTGAATAAAATGTGAGGGGAAACTTGGAAACTAGTAAGGGTAACTGAGGATGAAAGAGCGCGAGAATTTGCGCCAATGCGATGCGAGCGTGAGTGAGCCGCCGAAAAGCGCATTACGATGTGTGGCCGTATAGCCGAGAGTTTGGTGGGGCGCAGAAGCGTGCGGCCGAGCTAAATGATAAATGCGAAGGTTTTGCGAGTGCATAAGTGATGCGGTGCGGCGGCGGAGCGAGGAGAATGTTTGTCGATAGAAATGATAAGTAAAATGTGAGCGTTAACACGGCCGTAGGAGGCGCGCGTGCGGTAGTATGCCGAAGGTTTTAGATTTTCAGTCCAAGTGTTGCGTGCAAGTTGGTGATAATTTTGATGCAGGAAAAGATAGATACATGAAGATTCATAAGTACTAAGTACATATATATGAGAGCGCACGAAGCACTGTTTGGAGCCAAGTAGGTAGCGGTAGTATGGAAACAGGGTCCATAATGCAAGTAATGAAAATATAAATGAGATAGTGTCGGAAATAAAGTCAGTCTAATGCAGATTGAGATAAGTACGCACCAATGGACCGGCGGAGGACATGGATATGACATGGGAAGGACGCACGATGGAGCTGAAGGGAAGCGGATGCGAGCCGAAGTGCGCACGTGAGTCGTGGCCGTTGGCCGATAACGGAAATGGTGCGTGCCGCATTAGCTATAATGCGCGCTATGTGAGGACCTAAGGGACACTGCAAAAATGGCCTCTACAAGGCTACAAGGACTCCAAGTCCTACAACGATATCAGTCATAGGTAGTGCCTCTGAATCATTGACATCAATACATACAGAAGTCACACCAAATGAAATCATACCAGGAGTGCAGCTGTTGGGTTTCCAAATCTTCGCATAGGTAGGCTGGCCACCACACCCCTTGGGGAACAATGACATCTTGCCGCACACTGAAACCTTGATAGCCTTTCAAAGAAAGATATGAGTAATTGTCCTATGGTTGAGTCAGTGTATTTTACCTTTGTGATTATCAACCAGTTTCTGAAAATCTTTTTCTCGTTAACAATGTTATCAGGGTACAGTACCGGTGCTTTGAAAACATCGAAGGTTTTCCCCTTCCCCGCCTCCCATCCAATCATATCTGTAATTTGCTGGATGGAAGCACGGTTATATCTGGCAACAAAGTACTCAGGTGACATGTTGAAGATGCTACCTGAAACAGTACATAGACCATTGAAGAATGATGATCGTGCCTGTTGCATGCCTGTTGCAAACTGTTCCATAAATCGTCAACTCATTTACAACTATGTAAAATTTTAAGTTACATACCAAGTTAAAGAATGAATTTGTTCGCATTTGAGGATGCAACTCTTGATCGATTGAGGCATAGAGCTCAGTGACAAGGGCAGCCTTCTCTGTCAATTTCTTTGCATAATGTTGCGGACTTGTTATATCAACCAGAGGATCAGGGCAGTCTGTCTGAAAAATGACCTTGTCAGGCAGGAACATCTCCATCGTCAATGCATACTTCTTGGCCAAACCCAAGATTAGTTTGTCGATGATGGTCTCAGACATTATGATGGACGCTGTAGTCAATGGCGCAGATGAAGGTGGCGCAGATGAACACGAGGATGTGGTAGATGAAGGTGGTGCAGATGAATGTAAGGACACAGTAGATGAGGCCGGCAATGCAGCAGCAGGGTGATGTCTGATTTGGTGAGCACCTGCAACGTTTCAACTGCTGCGCTGCTAGTGTACCATTGGTTGCATTCAGCGCTGTGTTATGCTCTTCCAACTTTCCTTTCTCAAGCTGAAGTTGCTTGATGTACTAGATAAAATGAGTCAGGGAATGGACGAGAGTTGACGAAAGAAACAAGAGCCTACCGCTTGAAGGTGCTTTGTAGACGAATTGGTGCTTGGTGGTGCCACAGGCTGTGGGGCGTCATCATCTGAATCATGCCCTGAATCTGACCATGACAATGTGTTATCGGAATTGTCGAGGTTTGAATCAGAGTCCAGTGGAGAGTCCAACATGAGCTATATGCAAAGAGAGAAATGTGTGATGTGTGAGCAGCCCAGATGCTGAATGAACAAATGAATCATGAGGTCTTTATATACATTTTCCGGGCAACCCTAAACAGTTTAGAATCAATCTGTGGTATTACTAGTGAATGAGATAATGATAGACACGAGTTGATTCAATAATAACATACATAATACGATTTGACGCAATCACTTCAGTACACAAGTCATTATTAGTGAAATGGATCATGGAAGCTGTGACCTTGAGAAGAAATGCTGGATGAAAGATGCATGTCCAAACATGAGGCAACACTGTTATGACACACTTGTGTCAGTAATATCAACTATGCAGCTTGATGACCTACTTAATGCATGTTATACCTAATAATATAGTGCGTATTGCAAGCCGAGGATCACAAAAAAGATAAGTTCTTTACTCAGGCCGCCGCCAAAGTGTCAGGCAAGTTAAGCTTGCAGAGACTTGAGCCGAAGAAACATGTCTGCATCAACTGTGTCAATGACGAAGTAATCACCTTGTTTCCCAGGATCGCTGGCAAGCGCAGCCCCTCGGATAATTGACCTTACAGAGATGAATTTGGGAGATGACTGAGGTTTGGCTCGTACATGCCATAGTCCCAGGTCAGTATCATGTTTTCTACGGACACCAATTCCAACATCATATGGATGTATGAGCGCCAGTGAAAGATTGGTTTCACCAATTGAGCAACCGAACATGAAGATAAGGCGAGCAAAAAATGGTTGATTGTTGGTTTGAACCATAACACAATCATATCGTGGAGATCCAAAGAACTTGGGGTTGCATCAAAGGAGGTCTTTGCACTGGCGCCAGTTGACCATAGACTCGTAGTTGACTTGCAGATATTTGTATCCAGTAATCTAAATATCATGTTGTGAAGCACAATTTTAGCGAGTAGTTAGCAGGATGAGTTGTTGGCATACCTTGTTGTCAGCCTGCAAATGAATGCGCTTGTCATCTGGTAAAGGAATGTCATTACTGGGGAAGAATGTGTTCAGGAAGGCGTTGAGTTTGATTCAAAAACCAACAAAGGCCCTGTCATCTGCATGCGACTGCTCGAGACTTGCAAATGAGATGTCACCTTGCGCCAAGCCTAACTTTATGTGGGTGCAGGGAGCTGGAGCCACAGAAATTGCAGGATTTTCTGTGTCTGCGTCTTCTGTTGTTGGGAGGTTGGCTTTCCAATTGTACTTGTCCAACTCGTCGAGTTCAGAACGCATTGATGTTGAGGTTAGTAGCCAATGATCATAGCGAAGAATCTGAACCAGTTCTTATTAGTTCATGTTAATCCAGTCCTGTTGACACACGAACCTGTGTAGCAATGTCCTTGAAATTTGTTTGATTGCGGTAGATGTCCCTCACAGGGCCGTGCATCTTCTCGTTTGGTTTTGTGTTGTAGTTTTGTGTTGTGCCTTTTGCTAAGATATCATCAAATAGATGCGAACTTGCATGTTTCTTGGGGAAATTCCAGTCCTTGCCTGTTACAGGCTGTGATTTGACAATATACTCCTAATCACAGATCATAGGTGAATGGTCGGGAAGTATTGCGAAGCATAACTTGCCTCCATCAGCACTGAAAATCTCTGCAGAGCTTGTCTTCCTGCAGAAATTGTATCTTCAGTGTGAACCTCAAATCCAGTGTAAATGTCGGGATTGATATAGTGGTGTATGCATCGCAGAAGCAGATAGCCGAGCTTACTCTGTGAATGGCGGAGGATCCTTTGCGCCGCAAAGATAGCCATCTGAGTCTCATTAGCACAGAATTCAGCTTCAGTTGCAGCTTACCTTCAATATGTCCTCGTGATGTGAAGTATCATTGAAATTGACCACAACTACCTTCAAAAAGAGCGTCAGGTTAGACCACCGTGGAAAAGCATCATAATTCGCATCCATCTGCACAACAGCTTCTCGCCCTAATTCAAGTATCCAGAACTGAAGCTCCCTCCATAAATGGTGCCTCCAAAGCCCTCCATGATACACATGCATGCGATCAAAGGAGAGTGCTCAGTGAATGTCAGTGAGCAGCATTCTCCAGAAGACATTCTGAAAATCATGTCTGTCAGTGTAATATACACAAAAGACCTTGCAAACCATACTTCAACATCACGCAGCGAGTAAGTTTTGAGTAATTTTTCCCTCTCCTTCTTGGATGTCTTCGCACGGGCCAACTGAAGGGCCTCCTCAGACTCAGCACTTGTCTGTAATCGAAGTTCATGAGACAAGACGGATTGCTCGTCTTGAGGGACCAAGCAGATCGGACATGGAAATTTACTTTTCAGTCCACAAATCAATGCCATTACACATCTATCACATGGCATCAGCAATATCACAGCAAACTTGAGCGTTGTAAGACTCACTGTTCTTCATAGTCGGCACTCAGAATCAAAATCAAGGGCCAAAGCAGGCGCTGGATGGCATCACCACACTCAAACAAATATCCTGTCCTTGAGATCTGTATGACGGACTCTAGAAGTTTCAAAAAGGACTCATGCCAAACGGCATTCTTGAAGTCCACAAAGCTGCTTTTTCCTGCATGCTCTGGATCCTCTGGCACCTGCTCTGACATCAGCATGTGTATGAAGTAAAACTAAATACTAACAATAGGCAGCCAACCTACAATTCAGCCGCCACCAAGACCAGTACAATTCCAGATTTCGACAGGCAGGTTTAGATAAAAGCCAGTGGCTTTGCCTCAGGTGGAAGTTGTGACTACACAATGCGCAGTTGCATGTCATTGGGCATACAAAGTGATCAAGACTTACCTGTGCATCCTAGAATGCGTCAGCAGTCCAAGGTTCATCAATAAAGCGTACAAAATGCATACCATTGAATTTGTATAGGCGTTGTGCATCAAATATGAAGTGCGACACAAGACATCGATCTCGCAACATATCAAGAGCCCATTCCCAAAGAGGATGGTAGTGCATATCAAACTCGTGCACCTTGTTTTGATACAGAACCGAAACTACATCAACTTGAAACTTGATAAATTACTTATGTTTTAGTTAAGTGCGTCTAATTGAACTTGTATTTGCCTACCGGTGTGAAGCATTGGGAAGCAGTTGACCACAACTCCTGGACTTCATCATGGTTTTGTAGTGTAAAGGTTTCATCCCTACGTGCGGAACGATGAATGAGACTAAGCAGATGATTGGTTTGCTCTGCGGTGAGTGCAGCTTCAAGGGCAATTTCTGCGACCTCAAAATTGAGCCATGTTTGGAATGGTTCCCATGGTGCATGATTCCAAGGTACTGAAGCTTCTGTGGGACGTGTGCGAGGAAAACAGCGAAATGATGAATGGTGGATGGAATCTGGCTGTGAGGATGATAATCAACCTTGATATCATCCAGCTGCGGTAATGGTTCCTGATCTGCAGGATTTGCATCATCGTAGTGGCTCTGAAGGCCAGGCAATGCCATATTAAAATCTGATATCAATGATTGATGACTTCGAGGCGTTGATCCTTGCATGTCTGACACATAAAATGATTGATCAGTTTTTGGGAATCCACTAAACTATGCAAACATACCAATATTATCTTCTGCAGCTTCATTCTCGTGATTGTGACGCTGCGTCGACCAAATTTTGATTGGATCAACTGACAATAGTATTATTCGAGTGATCAATGTGAAAGCAGATTATTAGTTGAGTGCTGACTTACCTGTAGATGACGCCGCACGTCGTTTGGACCAATTGTGAGCCTTGTGTTCTGTGCAGTTGTGAGGTGAGATATGTGACAAAATGAAAATGGTGTGCATACATACGTTTCTTCGCCGTCGCTTCTTTGATAATCACTTTGACCTCGTCATCTTCTTCTTTCTCCCGTGCTAGCTTCCTACATTTCTTTGCATGCGGCACCAGTCCACGAGCTCGTACTAGTATTCCACATATGTTACACTTCACGTTGTTTGATGTCCATTTAGGAGGCATCGAAATTGAAATCGATGGCACAAAAGGCGAGATGAGGACTTGCGGGGAATTTGTGAGCAGTGAGAAAGAGGCTTGACAACAGATTCTATCTAGTATGAGTGATACGCAATGTAGATCTTAGAAATACTGTGTACCTTTGATGCAGATGGTAGTGAGCAATAGAGTATATTATTAATTGAAACTCAGGTCAGGCTGTCTTAATCTCGACGACATTGTACTCAAATCGTAATCAAATCATAATGCTGATAAATATAGCATTATCATGCCTGCTGGAAATTTCCGACATGGTCAACAGAGTCAAAATTAGTTTCCATCAGACTGTGGATGTTTGAAATCCACCAACAGTGATGTCATTTTGTTTTTATAAAAAACACATCTTATTATGACTCATGCCACACATGTGGCTTCCCTTTCTTGACTCATGCCTCCTGCACATTGTATTCTTATCATTGGTCCATTCCAAATTTTCTTGGTCTCATTCCCATTTTGATAATCCAACTGGTCTTAGCCAAGCAGTTGATACAACAGAATCTACATCTGTTTGTGTGGGTTCAAAACCTGCTAAAGATAAAATTGCAAGTGATCATCAGAGTCAAAATCTGTTTCTCTTCAGACTGCACAGGTTTGAAACCTGCCAGTGATAAAATTCATTTTCTATGAAAACACACCTTGAAATTTGCTCATGGTCGGTTTGCTTGCAAGCTTATCACAGTTGTATTTAGCTAAGTGGCTGTCATAACAGAATCAAAATCTGTTTTCATCGGAGTGCAACAAGTTTGAAACTTGTTGAATGTCATCAGATTTGAAATCTGTTTCTCTTCAGCTGTGCAGGTTTGAAACCTGCCAACAACAATATTTTTATTCTATGAAATCCAAAATGGTGGAACTTGATGAATCACAAGTTAATGCAAAAGACACATATCATTATACAAATTACAAACCTGCTTAGTTCAAGAGAAATATATGTTGACTCTGGCAACCACTTGTTGAATAAGCACAATAAAGAATCTCAGCCTTGATAAATAGATTTGTATTTTTCCTCATTCCCCAGGTTATTAGAATCAAACTTGAAAGTTTGATGTGGTAATCTGCTCCTCTTCTTCTTCTTCTTGTTCTTCAACCAAGTCAAGACCTTTGGAAAGAATTATATTGTTCTTGTACTTATCCTTCCGAGTTTGCATCAAGACTTTGGTCATATATTGAACTCTGTGTCAAAAACACACTGTGAGATCCTTTCATTGTCAGTTTTCACTCATGGACCCACCGTGGTGGTCTGCTGTCAGCACTTTTTCAGGGCAATTGTTAGATAAACAGGTCTTGAAGTTAAGAGCCCCAGCAGGAGTCTGTGTCTTTTGCAATAAGAGCAGTATAAAAGAATCAACAGTGATCATGCTATTGAAAGAACTGACAAAATGCAGATAAATATACCTCGAGGACTCACTTCTGAATCATTGGGTTCATTGGAAGTAAATCTAATTGGTTTTAGCCAAGCAGTCGATACAACAGAATTTAAATCTGTCTGTGTGGGTTCAAAACCTGCTAAAGATGAAATTGTCAAGTGATCACCAGAGTCAAAATATGTTTCTCTTGAACAGCACAGGTTTGAAACCTGTTTTTTGTTTTTATTTTTATTCTATGAAAGCACACCTTGACATATGCTTATGGTCAGTCAGCTTGTCAGCTAATCAGAGGCAGGTTTGAGCAGGATAAAAAAGAATCACTTCTGAATGTATTTATTGGGAGTGCATCTAACTGGTCTTAGCCAAGCAGTTGATACAACAGAATCTAAATCTGTTTCTGTGGGTTCAAAACCTGCTAAAGATAAAATTGCAAGTGATCATCAGAGTCAAAATCTGTTTCTCTTGGACCTGTGTAGGTTTGAAACCTGCCAGTGGTACAATTCATTTTCTATGAAAACACACCTTGAAATTTGCTCATGGTCGGTTTGCTTGCAAGCCAATCACAGTTGTCTTTGGTCAAGTGGCTGTGATCACAGAATTGAAATCTATTTCCATTGGAGCGCAACAAGTTTGAAACTTGTGGGATGTCACATTTTTTCATATAAGAACATGTCTTGAATATTTGATCATAGACAGTATCTCAGATATTGATCTTCATTGATCTTGGTCAAGTTGTTGCCAGGTTCAAAATCTGTTTCTCTTGAGCTGTGCAGGTTTGAAACCTGCCAATAACAACATTTTTGTTTTATGAAATCACACCTTGATATTTCCTTATCAAGATCAATGTCTGAGATGCTGTCTATGAGCAGATATTTAAGACATGTTCTGATAGCCAAAATGCATTATTCAACAGATTTCAAAGTCCATAAAGAAATAATGTCAATGCCTATTTTTGTATAAAAAAAGAATTTATCATTGACAGGTTTCAAACCTGTCATGGTTCAAGAGAAACAGATTTTGAGTCTGGTGATCACTTGCAATTTCATCTTTAGCAGGTTTTGAACCTGCACAGAAACAGATTTAGATTCTGTTGTATCAACTGCTTGGCTAAGACCAGTTGGACGCACTTCCAATGAACTCATTCAAAAGTGAATCCTCAAGGCATATTTATTTGCATTTTGTCAGTTCTTTCAATACACATCATTATACAGATTACAGACCTGCTTAGTTTAAAAGAAATATATTTTGACTCTGGCAACCACCTGGGATTCACTTATGAATGAATTCATTGGGAGTGCATTCAACTGGTCTTAGCCAAGCAGTTGATACAACAGAATCTAAATCTGTTTCTGTGGGTTCAAAACCTGCTAAAGATCAAATTGCAAGTGACCATCAGAGTCAAAATCTGTTTCTCTTCAGACTGCGCAGGTTTCAAACCTGCCAATGATAACCTTTATTTTATTTTATGAAAATGCACCTTGACGGTTTGAAACTCATTGAATGCTGCATTTTTTCTATTAGAAGATGATGTCTTGAATATTGAATCATAGACACACTCTTAGACACTGATCTTCATTAGTCTTAGTCAAGTTGCCACCAGAGTCAAAATCTGTTTCTCTTGAACCATGCAGATCATAACATTTTCTCATAGATAGTTTTCTCCAAAACTCATTTACAGATGGTCTTAGCCACATCATTGAAACCTGTCAGATGACACACTTTTTTTCATATTGCAACATGCTCAATTGAATATGCTAACATTCATATTGTTGGCTCTCATATCCTCACCCTGCACACTTCATACATAGTATCCCTCCACTCAGTTTGCTTCCTTACAGCAGTCAGATCCTGATGGGTGTGAGGTCAAAATTCTGAGAGTGAGAAACAGTGTCCAATACCAAAGCGTTGGATCTGAGATTTTTGGGTTTTTGATTTAGAATAAAAAGAAAAATGTTATCATTGGTAGGTTTCAAACCTGCACAGTTCAAGAGAAACAGATTTTGACTCTGGTGATCACTTGATAATGACATCTTTAGCAGGTTTTGAACCCACACAGACAGATTTAGATTCTGTCGTATCAACTGCTTGACTAAGACCAGTGAGATGCACTTCCAATGGACCCATTCACAAGTGAATCCTCAAGGCAGTTCTTTCAATAGTATGATCACCATAATTGATTCTTAGGCCTGTTTATCTAGCAATTGTTCTGAAAAAGTGCTGATGGCAGACTACCACAGTGGGCCAATGATGTTTGTGATGTCTTTTGGATCAACAACTGGGTCATGAATGACAACCGACAATGGAAGAATCACATATGATTGGACTCAAGGAGGATGTTGGAAATTAATGTTAGAACTGACAAAATGCAGATAAACATACCTTGAGGATTCACTTCTGAATGGGCTCAAATAATGCTTTAGGGTTTCTATAGCTTTAATCCCACTGTCATGTGGTGCAAATGTGTTTTCCATCTCACCTCACCTAATTTGCTCGTAGACTAAACTCTAAAAGTTCAATATATGACTAAAGTCTTGATGCAAACTCAGAATGATAAGTACAAGAGCAATTTAATTTTATCCAAAGGTCTTGACTTGGTTGAAGAAGAAGAGCAGATTACACATCAAACTTTCAAGTTCGATGTGACGCTCGGACCCTAATGACCTGGAGAATGAGGAAAAACACACATCATCAAGGCTGAGATTCAAAAGAGCCATCCGGCCATTATTCACTTATGTATAAGGTTGAAGTGCACTGTATTTAAGGCCTTTCATCATCATGTTGCTCTCCTCTAGTATATAAGACCCTCAGGACTTCCTGGCTAAAAAGCTTGTTAATATTTGCCTGTATGGTTTTATTCTGAACCCCAAGCCAGATGCAGATCAAAACCTACTCAGAATTACTCAGCATTGATAGTAAAATTTTGCAATAACATATGAAGGATGCTTGCTGAATTCTGCTGCAAAACTAGTACAAAGCTGTCAGACATGGAAATTTGCAAGCAGGTTTTGAACCTGCATGATCAAGTAGCGGCTAGGTATAGATGAGGTTTATGGCTGAGGTATAACTAGGTATGGAATGCTAAGTTGGAAACTGAGAGCAGTTCGGATCCGTGCAGAGCCTAGGTAAAGGAACTTAGAGGCGTGTTTGCGGAGCGGTCAAGAACACACGGGTTCAAAGTGAGAATGAACAAAGCTTGTCAATTGAACAAAGGTACTAAGAACATCTAAGGTGACTCTGCAAAACAAAGGTAGCGTCCGAGGGAAGGGAAGTGATGTACTGTATGTAGTGCATGAGACTTTATCCATTGGCAGGTTTGAAATCTGCGCAGTCTAAAGAGAAACAGATTTTGACTCTGATGATCACTTGCAATTTTATCTTTAGCAGGTTTTGAACCCACAGAAACAGATTTAGATTCTGTTGTATCAACTGCTTGGCTAAGACCAGTTAGATGCACTCCCAATAAATACATTCAGAAGTGATTCTTTTTTATCCTGCTCAAACCTGCCTCTGATTAGCTGACAAGCTGACTGACCATAAGCATATGTCAAGGTGTGCTTTCATAGAATAAAAATAAAAACAAAAAACAGGTTTCAAACCTGTGCTGTTCAAGAGAAACATATTTTGACTCTGGTGATCACTTGACAATTTCATCTTTAGCAGGTTTTGAACCCACACAGACAGATTTAAATTCTGTTGTATCGACTGCTTGGCTAAAACCAATTAGATTTACTTCCAATGAACCCAATGATTCAGAAGTGAGTCCTCGAGGTATATTTATCTGCATTTTGTCAGTTCTTTCAATAGCATGATCACTGTTGATTCTTTTATACTGCTCTTATTGCAAAAGACACAGACTCCTGCTGGGGCTCTTAACTTCAAGACCTGTTTATCTAACAATTGCCCTGAAAAAGTGCTGACAGCAGACCACCACGGTGGGTCCATGAGTGAAAACTGACAATGAAAGGATCTCACAGTGTGTTTTTGACACAGAGTTCAATATATGACCAAAGTCTTGATGCAAACTCGGAAGGATAAGTACAAGAACAATATAATTCTTTCCAAAGGTCTTGACTTGGTTGAAGAACAAGAAGAAGAAGAAGAGGAGCAGATTACCACATCAAACTTTCAAGTTTGATTCTAATAACCTGGGGAATGAGGAAAAATACAAATCTATTTATCAAGGCTGAGATTCTTTATTGTGCTTATTCAACAAGTGGTTGCCAGAGTCAACATATATTTCTCTTGAACTAAGCAGGTTTGTAATTTGTATAATGATATGTGTCTTTTGCATTAACTTGTGATTCATCAAGTTCCACCATTTTGGATTTCATAGAATAAAAATATTGTTGTTGGCAGGTTTCAAACCTGCACAGCTGAAGAGAAACAGATTTCAAATCTGATGACATTCAACAAGTTTCAAACTTGTTGCACTCCGATGAAAACAGATTTTGATTCTGTTATGACAGCCACTTAGCTAAATACAACTGTGATAAGCTTGCAAGCAAACCGACCATGAGCAAATTTCAAGGTGTGTTTTCATAGAAAATGAATTTTATCACTGGCAGGTTTCAAACCTGTGCAGTCTGAAGAGAAACAGATTTTGACTCTGATGATCACTTGCAATTTTATCTTTAGCAGGTTTTGAACCCACACAAACAGATGTAGATTCTGTTGTATCAACTGCTTGGCTAAGACCAGTTGGATTATCAAAATGGGAATGAGACCAAGAAAATTTGGAATGGACCAATGATAAGAATACAATGTGCAGGAGGCATGAGTCAAGAAAGGGAAGCCACATGTGTGGCATGAGTCATAATAAGATGTGTTTTTTATAAAAACAAAATGACATCACTGTTGGTGGATTTCAAACATCCACAGTCTGATGGAAACTAATTTTGACTCTGTTGACCATGTCGGAAATTTCCAGCAGGCATGATAATGCTATATTTATCAGCATTATGATTTGATTACGATTTGAGTACAATGTCGTCGAGATTAAGACAGCCTGACCTGAGTTTCAATTAATAATATACTCTATTGCTCACTACCATCTGCATCAAAGGTACACAGTATTTCTAAGATCTACATTGCGTATCACTCATACTAGATAGAATCTGTTGTCAAGCCTCTTTCTCACTGCTCACAAATTCCCCGCAAGTCCTCATCTCGCCTTTTGTGCCATCGATTTCAATTTCGATGCCTCCTAAATGGACATCAAACAACGTGAAGTGTAACATATGTGGAATACTAGTACGAGCTCGTGGACTGGTGCCGCATGCAAAGAAATGTAGGAAGCTAGCACGGGAGAAAGAAGAAGATGACGAGGTCAAAGTGATTATCAAAGAAGCGACGGCGAAGAAACGTATGTATGCACACCATTTTCATTTTGTCACATATCTCACCTCACAACTGCACAGAACACAAGGCTCACAATTGGTCCAAACGACGTGCGGCGTCATCTACAGGTAAGTCAGCACTCAACTAATAATCTGCTTTCACATTGATCACTCGAATAATACTATTGTCAGTTGATCCAATCAAAATTTGGTCGACGCAGCGTCACAATCACGAGAATGAAGCTGCAGAAGATAATATTGGTATGTTTGCATAGTTTAGTGGATTCCCAAAAACTGATCAATCATTTTATGTGTCAGACATGCAAGGATCAACGCCTCGAAGTCATCAATCATTGATATCAGATTTTAATATGGCATTGCCTGGCCTTCAGAGCCACTACGATGATGCAAATCCTGCAGATCAGGAACCATTACCGCAGCTGGATGATATCAAGGTTGATTATCATCCTCACAGCCAGATTCCATCCACCATTCATCATTTCGCTGTTTTCCTCGCACACGTCCCACAGAAGCTTCAGTACCTTGGAATCATGCACCATGGGAACCATTCCAAACATGGCTCAATTTTGAGGTCGCAGAAATTGCCCTTGAAGCTGCACTCACCGCAGAGCAAACCAATCATCTGCTTAGTCTCATTCATCGTTCCGCACGTAGGGATGAAACCTTTACACTACAAAACCATGATGAAGTCCAGGAGTTGTGGTCAACTGCTTCCCAATGCTTCACACCGGTAGGCAAATACAAGTTCAATTAGACGCACTTAACTAAAACATAAGTAATTTATCAAGTTTCAAGTTGATGTAGTTTCGGTTCTGTATCAAAACAAGGTGCACGAGTTTGATATGCACTACCATCCTCTTTGGGAATGGGCTCTTGATATGTTGCGAGATCGATGTCTTGTGTCGCACTTCATATTTGATGCACAACGCCTATACAAATTCAATGGTATGCATTTTGTACGCTTTATTGATGAACCTTGGACTGCTGACGCATTCTAGGATGCACAGGTAAGTCTTGATCACTTTGTATGCCCAATGACATGCAACTGCGCATTGTGTAGTCACAACTTCCACCTGAGGCAAAGCCACTGGCTTTTATCTAAACCTGCCTGTCGAAATCTGGAATTGTACTGGTCTTGGTGGCGGCTGAATTGTAGGTTGGCTGCCTATTGTTAGTATTTAGTTTTACTTCATACACATGCTGATGTCAGAGCAGGTGCCAGAGGATCCAGAGCATGCAGGAAAAAGCAGCTTTGTGGACTTCAAGAATGCCGTTTGGCATGAGTCCTTTTTGAAACTTCTAGAGTCCGTCATACAGATCTCAAGGACAGGATATTTGTTTGAGTGTGGTGATGCCATCCAGCGCCTGCTTTGGCCCTTGATTTTGATTCTGAGTGCCGACTATGAAGAACAGTGAGTCTTACAACGCTCAAGTTTGCTGTGATATTGCTGATGCCATGTGATAGATGTGTAATGGCATTGATTTGTGGACTGAAAAGTAAATTTCCATGTCCGATCTGCTTGGTCCCTCAAGACGAGCAATCCGTCTTGTCTCATGAACTTCGATTACAGACAAGTGCTGAGTCTGAGGAGGCCCTTCAGTTGGCCCGTGCGAAGACATCCAAGAAGGAGAGGGAAAAATTACTCAAAACTTACTCGCTGCGTGATGTTGAAGTATGGTTTGCAAGGTCTTTTGTGTATATTACACTGACAGACATGATTTTCAGAATGTCTTCTGGAGAATGCTGCTCACTGACATTCACTGAGCACTCTCCTTTGATCGCATGCATGTGTATCATGGAGGGCTTTGGAGGCACCATTTATGGAGGGAGCTTCAGTTCTGGATACTTGAATTAGGGCGAGAAGCTGTTGTGCAGATGGATGCGAATTATGATGCTTTTCCACGGTGGTCTAACCTGACGCTCTTTTTGAAGGTAGTTGTGGTCAATTTCAATGATACTTCACATCACGAGGACATATTGAAGGTAAGCTGCAACTGAAGCTGAATTCTGTGCTAATGAGACTCAGATGGCTATCTTTGCGGCGCAAAGGATCCTCCGCCATTCACAGAGTAAGCTCGGCTATCTGCTTCTGCGATGCATACACCACTATATCAATCCCGACATTTACACTGGATTTGAGGTTCACACTGAAGATACAATTTCTGCAGGAAGACAAGCTCTGCAGAGATTTTCAGTGCTGATGGAGGCAAGTTATGCTTCGCAATACTTCCCGACCATTCACCTATGATCTGTGATTAGGAGTATATTGTCAAATCACAGCCTGTAACAGGCAAGGACTGGAATTTCCCCAAGAAACATGCAAGTTCGCATCTATTTGATGATATCTTAGCAAAAGGCACAACACAAAACTACAACACAAAACCAAACGAGAAGATGCACGGCCCTGTGAGGGACATCTACCGCAATCAAACAAATTTCAAGGACATTGCTACACAGGTTCGTGTGTCAACAGGACTGGATTAACATGAACTAATAAGAACTGGTTCAGATTCTTCGCTATGATCATTGGCTACTAACCTCAACATCAATGCGTTCTGAACTCGACGAGTTGGACAAGTACAATTGGAAAGCCAACCTCCCAACAACAGAAGATGCAGACACAGAAAATCCTGCAATTTCTGTGGCTCCAGCTCCCTGCACCCACATAAAGTTAGGCTTGGCGCAAGGTGACATCTCATTTGCAAGTCTCGAGCAGTCGCATGCAGATGACAGGGCCTTTGTTGGTTTTTGAATCAAACTCAACGCCTTCCTGAACACATTCTTCCCCAGTAATGACATTCCTTTACCAGATGACAAGCGCATTCATTTGCAGGCTGACAACAAGGTATGCCAACAACTCACCCTGCTAACTACTCGCTAAAATTGTGCTTCACAACATGATATTTAGATTACTGGATACAAATATCTGCAAGTCAACTACGAGTCTATGGTCAACTGGCGCCAGTGCAAAGACCTCCTTTGATGTAACCCCAAGTTCTTTGGATCTCCGCGATATGATTGTGTTATGGTTCAAACCAACAATCAACCATTTTTTGCTCGCCTTATCTTCATGTTTGGTTGCTCAATTGGTGAAACCAATCTTTCACTGGCGCTCATACATCCATATGATGTTGGAATTGGTGTCCGTAGAAAACATGATACTGACCTGGGACTATGGCATGTACGAGCCAAACCTCAGTCATCTCCCAAATTCATCTCTGTAAGGTCGATTATCCAAGGGGCTGCGCTTGCCAGCGATCCTGGGAAACAAGGTGATTACTTCGTCATTGACACAGTTGATGCAGACATGTTTCTTCGGCTCAAGTCTCTGCAAGCTTAACTTGCCTGACACTTTGGCGGCGGCCTGAGTAAAGAACTTATCTTTTTTGTGATCCTCGGCTTGCAATACGCACTATATTATTAGGTATAACATGCATTAAGTAGGTCATCAAGCTGCATAGTTGATATTACTGACACAAGTGTGTCATAACAGTGTTGCCTCATGTTTGGACATGC
This sequence comes from Suillus discolor, assembly GCF_016758755.1. NCBI lineage: Eukaryota > Fungi > Basidiomycota > Agaricomycetes > Boletales > Suillaceae > Suillus > Suillus discolor. The sequence continues at coordinate 17,899 of NW_024541347.1, forward strand.
ATCTTTCATCCAGCATTTCTTCTCAAGGTCACAGCTTCCATGATCCATTTCACTAATAATGACTTGTGTACTGAAGCGATTGCGTCAAATCGTATTATGTATGTTATTATTGAATCAACTCGTGTCTATCATTATCTCATTCACTAGTAATACCACAGATTGATTCTAAACTGTTTAGGGTTGCCCGGAAAATGTATATAAAGACCTCATGATTCATTTGTTCATTCAGCATCTGGGCTGCTCACACATCACACATTTCTCTCTTTGCATATAGCTCATGTTGGACTCTCCACTGGACTCTGATTCAAACCTCGACAATTCCGATAACACATTGTCATGGTCAGATTCAGGGCATGATTCAGATGATGATGCCCCACAGCCTGTGGCACCACCAAGCACCAATTTGTCTACAAAGCACCTTCAAGCGGTAGGCTCTTGTTTCTTTCGTCAACTCTCGTCCACTCCCTGACTCATTTTATCTAGTACATCAAGCAACTTCAGCTTGAGAAAGGAAAGTTGGAAGAGCATAACACAGCGCTGAATGCAACCAATGGTACACTAGCAGCGCAGCAGTTGAAACGTTGCAGGCGCTCACCAAATCAGACATCACCCGCTGCTGCATTGCCGGCCTCATCTACTGTGTCCTTACATTCATCTGCGCCACCTTCATCTACCACATCCTCGTGTTCATCTGCGCCACCTTCATCTGCGCCATTGACTACAGCGTCCATCATAATGTCTGAGACCATCATCGACAAACTAATCTTGGGTTTGGCCAAGAAGTATGCATTGACGATGGAGATGTTCCTGCCTGACAAGGTCATTTTTCAGACAGACTGCCCTGATCCTCTGGTTGATATAACAAGTCCGCAACATTATGCAAAGAAATTGACAGAGAAGGCTGCCCTTGTCACTGAGCTCTACGCCTCAATCGATCAAGAGTTGCATCCTCAAATGCGAACAAATTCATTCTTTAACTTGGTATGTAACTTAAAATTTTACATAGTTGTAAATGAGTTGACGATTTATGGAACAGTTTGCAACAGGCATGCAACAGGCACAATCATCATTCTTCAATGGTCTATGTACTGTTTCAGGTAGCATCTTCAACATGTCGCCTGAGTACTTTGTTGCCAGATATGACCGTGCTTCCATCCAGCAAATTACAGATATGATTGGATGGGAGGCGGGGAAGGGGAAAACCTTCGATGTTTTCAAAGCACCGGTACTGTACCCTGATAACATTGTTAACGAGAAAAAGATTTTCAGAAACTGGTTGATAATTACAAAGGTAAAATACACTGACTCAACCATAGGACAATTACTCATATCTTTCTTTGAAAGGCTATCAAGGTTTCAGTGTGCGGCAAGATGTCATTTAAAGATAAAAAAGATATTTGATTTAATCATTGTTCCCCAAGGGGCGTGGTGGCCAGCCTACCTATGCGAAGATTTGGAAACTCAACAGCTGCACTCCTGGTATGATTTCATTTGGTGTGACTTCTGTATGTATTGATGTCAATGATTCAGAGGCACTACCTATGACTGATATCATTGTAGGACTTGGAGTCCTTGTAGCCTTGTAGAGGCCATTTTTGCAGTGTCCCTTAGGTCCTCACATAGCGCGCATTATAGCTAATGCGGCACACACCATTTCCGTTATCGGCCGATGGCCACGACTCACGTGCGCACTTCGGCTCGCATCGGCTTCCCTTCAGCTCCGTCGTGCGTCCTTCCCATGTCATATCCATGTCCTCCGCCAGTCCATTGGTGCGTACTTATCTCAATCTGCATTAGACTGACTTTATTTCTGACACTATCTCATTTATATTTTCATTACTTGCGTTATGGACCCTGTTTCCATACTACCGCTACCTACTCGGCTCCAAACAGTGCTTCGTGCGCTCTCATATATATGTACTTAGTACTTATGAATCTTCATGTATCTATCTTTTCCCGCATCAAAATTATCACCAACTTGCACGCAACACTTGGACTGAAAATCTGAAACCTTCGGCATACTACCGCACGCGCGCCTCCTATGGCCGCATTAACGCTCACATTTTACTTATCATTTCTATCGACAAACATTCTCCTCGCTCCGCCGCCGCGCTGCATCACTTACGCACTTGCAAAACCTTCGCATTTATCATTTAGCTCGGCCGTGCGCTTCCGCGCCCCACCAAACTCTCGGCTATACGGCCACACATCGTAATGCGCTTTTCGGCGGTGTAGGGATTCATTTCTGGCTGGGCTTGCAGAGACTGTTTTTACCTTAGTGTTATGTTTGCACTTTTGTAGCTTACATAATCAAGTTATCTTTTCACCAGTTACCAGTATGAGTCTGTCTGAGTCTTGAGCAGTTTCTATCATATTTCCTCTTCTCTGAGCCTTGAGCCTGGTCCAGAAACCCTTTAGGGTCGAATAGCAGCTAGGTTCTGCAAGACCCAACATTGTTCAGACTCACCATCTGAATTGTTGTACCTTCAACGTTGAAGGTTCAACGATACAGCGAGGCACGAACAATGCTCCTGGTTGTATCTATAAATGTTGTAAGGTCGCGCGTTGCCTAGTCTGCTATACTTGAGACGACAAGTGCGTTCGACCCTAAAGGGGAAGTGAGTGCAGCAAGGATCTAGAGGTATGCGCTGAAAGCGCTACTGGTTGGCCAATGCGAAGCGCGGGAAAGCGCAGGTGCGCGCGAGGCGCGAGAATGCGCGAAGCGCGGGAATGCGCGCGCGTGTATGCAGAATCAAGAGAGAGTAAGAGTGAGTTTGCTCAGGTGATGATATGATGTAAGACAAGAGAAGAGAGATGCGAGGTGTAAACAAATAGATTTCTACTATGTTCTGCTAGGTAAATAGTGGGTAGTAACCAGTAAGTCCTCTGTCGTTCTGGTGGGAGAGTAAGTCAGTAAGTATGTATGTACTGCTGGCGCTTAAGTATGGCGCCTAAGCGCTGTCATGCGGAGCCGAAGCGCTACCGAGTAAGGTATGTAAAGATATATGTAAGTAAGGGTCCATGATAAAAATAAAGATGGAACAATATGCAAATGTGAGAAATGGAAATATACGCACTAGGGAACTTGGTGGACAGTGGATGGATGCTTCTGGATGGCTGGCGCTATAGGGCGCTACAGCGCGGGAAAGCGCGCGCGCATATACATCGTGAAGCGCGGGAAAGGTACGCGCGCATGGCGCGCGTTGCGCGGGAAAGCTGCGCCTCATATAGAGATAGCTGCAGGTAGCACACAGAGTGATGCTACAAGTTCGTGCCATGTACTCCCCAGTGAAAACTGCCATATTGCACAATGAGAGGCATGAGTCTCTACAGCGGCTCACTCGCGCTCGCATCACATTGGCGCAAATTCTCGCGCTCTTTCATCCTCAGTTACCCTTACTAGTTTCCAAGTTTCCCCTCACATTTTATTCAGAGGAATCATTCTCAGTAGCAATCCCCTCGGGCCGAATCTATACTTGCATCCAGAGGTCTATTTGAGTTTTACCCCACTTCACCCTTTCTCACCCTTTCACCCCTTCTCATCTAGCTATCATTCCTCACACACATCATATTCGGTAGATAATCTTCATGCTATCCCCAGATCAAGAATTCTCCGGGGATGGTATTGGAGCCATTTCTTCGATCCCTTACCACACTGTCTTCCGTGCCGTGAAAAGATTCTTCATCGTCAAGTGGACCCATGAACGCATCAAAGCCATCATGGGACAAATCAACACTTATGTCTTCAACAATGTTGCTCAGGCAGAGGAGGACTATACCTCAGGCCAGCCTGAAGACATGGTTGATTGTGTCATGGCAGCATTGGACAATTCAGATAGCAGTTCGGATGAAGACCCCATTGGCCCTGACAGCCTTCATGTGCACTATCCTACCATTGTTGAACCAAGTTCTTTGACTGCATCCTCAGGCTCAAATACTGTTGCGGTAGCTTCTCCCCTGCAACATGAACCCCCCCTGCCTTCTGATGTCATGCCATCAATCTCAACTCAGGGTGCGGTACTCAATCCTGGATCAAGTGCTACAAGTTCAGAGTCTGCCTTAGCTGCTACAGTGACAGCAGCACCCCATCTGAAGCCAGCTATTGAAAGCTCAGTGGCTGTCACTATGAAGTCCAACAAGGGACGTCGGGGAAAAGATCAGAAGGCTGATTTAAATGGGCAAGACGTTCGCTGTTCCTCTTGTCATACCGTCTCTACTAAATAGTTCTCGTCACTTTATTGACGCATCTTGAGCTTTCAGACTAGCCTCCTACCTATTACCATACCAGTGTAGGTATACAACACAGAGTGGGGCTATACAAAGATGGCTCCAAACTGATATCTTTATGTTGTGGTCTTGCACTGCCTATCTGCTATACTTGCGGACAAGTGCATTCGACCCAGGGGTCTGCAGTCTGGGAATAGTTTTGGGGGTCAGTGGGTGATGTGAGGTCAATAATCTGAGCACGGCAACAATGTCCGAAGGTATCATTACGATGTCCGATGCAAAAGCGTTGGGTCCGATGTTTTTCAGGTTTCGGGTTATCGGGTTTGGGTTATCGGAAACTAATAGTAACGCTATAGTGAGCAATGTGTGCAATAATAACAATGATGGATACAGACGGTGAAGGAACGATGATATTCGCAATGTCAACTAAGAACTACAAAATATCGGGTTTGACCCCTAAGCGTCGGAGATGATTCTCCTCTACTCGGATGATGATGATGCTATGGGTAGTCCAATATTTAAGTAGATACATAGAAATCCGGAACCCTATAGGCGAAAGTAGTAGCGCAATATTTCAGGTCCGATGTCCTATGTAATAAGACATGATGTACTGCGGACTATGGGAATACATGTAATAACGTGGTCGACAATGTTAGCAATGTGAAAACAAATAACTATGCACCTAGTGGGGCTAGCGCAATGAGACTGGACATAGGTAGGACAAGTGCGCGTGATGTCCGATTGGCCGATGCGAAACCCGATGCCCGATGTCTGATGTCCGATGTTTTCGGGTTTGGTACGTATTGAGTTGGATATGATAGGCAATGATTTGGGCAATGATTAGCATTCACATGCATCGGAAAATAGACCTCTACGAGGCCACAAGGACTCCAAGTCCTACACCGACTCCCATGTACCAGTCAGCGCTCGAGTTCAATTGATATAGGTCGCAAGCAATCACTATTCCATTTGGTCGTTATCATGCAGATCTTAACCCTTTTTTTCTGACTGTGGCTCTCGAGACGTTACTCTTGAGGTGTCTGACAGAAGCAGCACTGAATGACTGGACAGCGAGGACGAAGCAGCCACTTCAAAGTCTGGATGATCAATTGGCAGTTTAGATGCCTCAAGAACTTCGGGGGCAGGATGATATTGGGGGTTATGGAAGGTTGCTTTTTGGCCGCGGCTAATGAAGTGGTCAGCAGGCAGATAATGTTGAGAACTAAAATGACACACAGGACATAGGTTATTGTTGGCTTCTCCTCAAACACTGGTGCTGGAGTTGGTGTGCTTTCATGCTCAAGTGCTTCTCTGATGGGTAATTCGTCATCGCTTAGCAGTCTTTTCATGTCCGCTTTCATGCTCGCATCAAAATCCTGGAGTATTGTGGCGCAGGGCATATTCTAATTGCGCGAAATTAACCAGATGGAGCGCGAGATGTGTCAGTATCTGGAGTGGGAACGCCGAGGGAGTTTGAGGACATGGTCAAGAAGGATTTCGTATTAGGTCAAGGTCCTTACCCGACTTACACTCTCCCTTCCCCCTCAAAGACAACCCCTCCTCCTACCACAAATCCCTTTCCGTCTCCTCCAGCTGCTTTGGCGCCCATGCCTTCATATGGCCATCGTTATCCTTCGCCACCAAAGCCTGCTTTTCCTCCATACTCTGCCAGACCCTGCCATCAGCCACACCTTCATACTTCCTACCTCCTTCAGTCACTTTCAGCAGATTGCACTGCTCATTATCGGGTACATCATGGCCATCATTAGAATTTTCAATCCTAGCCACTTACACACTCGTTTTCCGAGTCACCTATCTCAATCTCTTATTTTACTATCTTGCTCTCACACTTACTTGCAGCCATCAGCGATCCATCGGATGAGATCAAAGTGATTGGGCACAGTTGTTAGCGTCTCCAATAACATCCTTAACGCTTGTACTTACAGCGCCTGACAGTCTATTAAGTGTTAGTACAGTGGGCACTACATCATGATGACAAACTGATCACATGATCATACATTTACATGGCAATGGGATGACTCATGTGTCGTTATGATACTCTCTCTGTAACCACCATCTCTACTTGAGTTCATTCTCCTGTTAAACCTTACTTTCGACATGCACCTCCAACTTACTATTTCTTCACTTATCTTCAGAATGAGCTGATGCCAGGGCAACTCAGAATCAACGAGGTGTGGAGGGATGGTCAGTGAAATGCATCGACATTTGGCTTCATTTGCGTGTTTGACAGTGAGGTGAGTCTTTTTTCATTCATTCACACCCTTGTCTGATTATACATGAGCACCCTTTCCACCACCCATATCTGCGACTGTCTCACTTTCATCGTCCAATGACTGCAATGTCACTGTCTCGCTCACTACACCTGCCTTATTACCCGTGTCTGACAGGCCAAAGACAAAACCCATCTGTTGTGGTCTCATGCAATACCCTTCAATGTTTGGTCCAAACTCCCTTGTCCACAGGCAACTCTATCACAATGTGTATTGCTTGATGTGAGTCACTGGCTTTTTTTTTTTGTTGGCTCTTTCTGACCGAATGCCAAATGCAGTCAATCATTGAGTGCAAGCCATGAACAATTTGCGAAACACATGGCAAGCAAGATGACCTCTTGCCTGGATGGTGCCATACAGCATTTTCAGTTGGTCCTGGGGCCAATGTCCGCTTTCCTTACCTCGTGTTTCTTACGCCATGTACAGTCTTTCTGCCATAGTGGAAATGTCATCTTTTTTCACAGAATTCATATTTAGTGTGATAGTAATGCTCATTGAATCCTTAATAACGAGATCATCACGATTCAGTCAGAATGTTGTTAGAATGAAATTGTCACGACATTGAGATGAAAATATGACTTAGTTGTGATGCCATTAAAATGATAATAAAATCTGAAATGCTCATCACATCCTTCTTATGAGACTGGTCAGAATGTCGTCAAAATACAATTGTTATGGCGTGGAGATGACACTGTGACTTGATTGTGATACCATTAAAATTTACATGAAAATAACATGATAATGCTTATTAATATGTTGACTGTTTGATCATAATCTATTATAATTATAATTGGGCCGTGTCATTAGGCCATTTTAATCCATCAGAATGCCATAAAAGAAGTTCTGACACACTTGACTAAGACCAGTAAAGATCTGTGTCTGAGAAACTATTCATGGGCATTATTGGGAGAGCATCTCACTGATCTTAGCCAAGCGGTTAATGCAACAGAATCTAAATCTGTCTGCGCAGGTTCAAAACCTGCTGAAGATGAATTTGCCATCTGATCATCAGAGTCAAAAATCTGTTTCTCTTGGACTGCGCAGGTTTGAAACCTGCCAGTGATACAATTCATTTTCTATGAAAACACACCTTGAAATTTGCTCATGGTTGGTTTGCTGGCAAGCCAATCACAGTTGTCTTTGGTCAAGTGGCTGTGATCACAGAATTGAAATCTGTTTCCATTGGAGCACAACAAGTTTGAACCTTGCGGGATGTCATATTTTTTCTGTAAGAACATATCTTGAATGTTTGCTCATAGATGGTATCTCAGACATTGATCTTTATTGATCTTGGTCAAGTTGTTGCCAGATTCAAAATTTGTGTCTCTTGAACTGTGCAGGTTTGAAACCTGCCACTAACAACATTTTTGTTCTATGAAATCACACCTTGACATTTCCTTATCAAGATCAATGTCTGAGATGCTGTCCATGAGCAGATATTTAAGACATGTTCTAATAGCAAAAATGCACCATTTGACAGATTTCAAACACCATGAGGAAATGTCAAGACATATTTTTGTAGAAAAAAAGAATTTATCATTGACAGGTTTCAAACCTGTCATGGTTCAAGAGAAACATGATTTTGAGTCTGGTGATCACTTGCAATTTCATCTTTAGCAGGTTTTGAACCCACACAGACAGATTTAGATTCTGTTGTATCAACTGCTTGGCTAAGACCAGTTGGATGCACTTCCAATGAACTCGTTCAAAAGTGAATTCTCATGGCACATTTATTTGCATGTTGTCAGTTCTTTCAATACACATCATTATACAGATTACAGACCTGCTTAGTTTAAGAGAAATATATTTTGACTCTGGCAACCACTTGAATAAGCACAATAAAGAATATCAGCCTTGATAAATTTGTATTTTTTCTACTTCCCCAGGTCATTAGGATCAAACTTGAAGGTTTGATGTGTAACCTGCTCTTCTTTTTCTTCAACCAAGTCAAGACCTTTAGAAAGAATTGGATTGTTCCTTTACTTATCCCTCCAAGTTTGCGTCAAGACTTTGGTCATGAATCAAAATAGTGTTGTTAGGTTTTTTATTTGTTATGTGCATGGGAAGGTCTGAATTTGCCATACTGGTGCAGGAAGGCAGGGGTCTGAGTGAGGATAATGAATGATGCAAAGTCAGCTAATGCTCAAAGGGATTTGCAATCGACAAAGACAGACCTTCTGAGTGTGTAGAGTTTAAAAAGTATACAGACCAAAGGATCTAAAAGGGAGCACTAATCCAGACCACAAAAGAGTGAAGCTTACAATAAAAGTGGATTCTGAAGGAATCAAACCACACACTTAAAGCTGAACAATGTATGAGTAAAAGTGATATACCTCAAACATTTGCTCGTAGATGGTTGTCTCAAAAACTCATTATAACCAGTCTTAGCCAAGTGGTTGTTGCAACAGAATTGAAGTCTGTTTCTCTTGAACTGTGCATGCTTGAAATATGCTGAGTGATACATGTTTTTGACCTGCTCGGTACAGGAAAATCAGATTTTGACTTTGATGACTCCTGAACTAGCAACAATGAAGATCAAAGTCTAAGAAACTGTCTATGAGCAAATATTCAATTGAGCATGTTGCAGCATGAAAAATAAATGCATCATTTGACTGATTTCAAATCTGTAGCCTTTGATTGAAACATATTTTGAATCTATTGTGGCAATGATATGGAAAAGAGTATCTATGATGGGTTTTGGAGAAAACTATCCATGAGAAAATATCAGATTGTAATTGCATAGAATAAAAATACAATCATCGGCAGGTTTCAAATCTGCAAAGTCCAAGAGACACAGATTTTAACTCTGGTGACAACTTGACTAAGACCAATGAAGATCAATGTCTGAGATACTGTCTATGAGAAAATATTCAAGACATGTTCTCATAGAAAAAATGTGACATTCAATGGGTTTCAAACCTGTTGCATTCCAATAGAAACAGATTTTGATTCTGTCATGACAACCACTCAGCCAAATACAACTTTGATCAGCTTGCAAGCGAACCGACCATCAGCATATTTCAAGGTGTGATTTCATATTAAAAAAATGTCACAACTGGCGGGTTTGAAACCTGCATGGTCCAAGAGAAACAGATTTTGACTCTGGTGATCACTCGACAATGACATCTTTAGCAGGTTTTGAACCCACGCAGACAGATTTATATTCCGTTGTATTAACTGCTCAGCTAAGACTAGTTAGATGCATCCCTAATGGACCCATTCATAAGTGAATCCTCAAGGCATATTTATCTGCATTCTGTCAGTTCTTTTAATAATATGATTGCCGCAATTGATTTTTTTAAATTCTACTCTTATCGCAAAAGACATTAGACTTCTTTTGGGCCTCTACTTCAAGACCTATTTATTCAGCAATTGCTCCAAAAATGTGCTGATGGCAGACCACCATGGTGGTCTGATGATGTAATGTTAGAACTGACAAAATGCAGATAAACATACCTTGAGGATTCACTTCTGAATGGGCTCATTGGGAGTGTATCTAACTGGTCTTATAGCTAAGCAGTTAATACGACAGAATCTAAATCTGTTTGTGTGGGTTCAAAACCTGCTAAAGATAAAATCTGCAAGTGAACATCAGAGTCAAAATCTGTTTCTCTTGGACTACACAGGTTTGAAACCTGCTAATGATAACATTTTCATTTTATGAAAAAATCAGACCTTGACATTTTCTCATGAATCATATGTGTTTTTCCTGGGTGAACACACCTTGACATTGACTCATGTGTACTTTCATGTTGTAGCTCATGCTCCCAAACATCTGCTTTATACGATGTTTGTGAATTCACTTTTCTGTGTCCAAGAACATCTCTGAGCTCCATGTGACATGGCTCCACATCCTGAGCACAAATGCCTCAAATCATGCTTTAGGGTTTCTATAGCTTTCATCCCGCTGCCATGCAGTACAAATGTGTGTTCCATATTTGATCCACAAGGCTTCGTTGATGCATGTTGATGAGCGTCTTGATGATCGATTGCAGTAAAATCAGGTCTTATGGCTTCATTACAATCTCCATTAAACATTCTTTTAGAATAGGATTGCAAAAACTGAGACCAGAGTCGAGTACTAAAGATGAGAAAGGTTTAAACACGAGGTGGGCGGAAGCAAGAAGCATGCATCACCTCACCTAATTTGCTCATAGACTCAACTCTAGGTTAGCCTCATGCCTCAGCTATCAGCTGGAAAAACAAAAACAAAATCTGCTGTAGAGACTCATATCTTTGTAGGCTCATAGGATCCATATTTACAACTCATTTTCAGGCTCAGTTTATACAACATTATCCTCCTAACAGATTTTGACTCTGTTTCAATGTCTACTTGGCTAAGACCAGTGAGATGGAGCTCTCAGGAAAGTACGCATGAGTCAATGTCAAGGCATGATTTCATAGAATAAAAAATGTTATCATTGGCAGGTTTGAAACTCACAAAGTCCAAGAAAAACAGATTTTGACTCTGATGACAACTTGACCTTGACTAAGACCAATAAAGATGAGTGTCTGAGATACCATCTATCAGCAAGTATTCAAGGAATGTTCTAATAGAAAAAATGCAACATTCAACAGGTTTCAAACATGTTGCATTTCAATGGAAACAGATTTTGATTCTGTTATGACAGCCACTTGGCTAAACACAACTTTGATGAGCGTTTAAGCAAACCAACCATAAGCATGTGTCAAGGTGCATTTTCATAGAAAATGAATCTTATCATCGGCAGGTTTTAAACCTACACAGGCCAGGACAAACAGATTTTGACTCTGATAATCACTTGGCAATTTGATCTTTAGTAGGTTTTGAACCCACACAGACAGATTTAGATTCTGTTGTATCAACTGCTTAGCTAAGACCAGTGAGATTCACTTCCAATGAACTCATTCAGAAGTGAATTCTCAAGGCACATTTTATCTGCATTTTGTTAGTTCTTTCAATAGCATGGTCACCATTGATTCCTTTTTTCCTCTAAAAAATCACCAGAGGCAAATGCAAGTATCTTTGACGCAAAGTTCAATATATGACCAAAGTCTTGATGCAAACTCAGAATGATAAGTACAAGAGCAATTTAATTTTATCCAAAGGTCTTGACTTGGTTGAAGAAGAAGAGCAGATTACACATCAAACTTTCAAGTTCAATCCTAATGACCTGGGGAATGAGGAAGAATACACATTTGTCAAGACTGAGATTCAAAAGAGCCATCCAGTCATTATTCACTTATGTGTAAGGTTGAAGTGCACTGTATTTGAGACCTTTCATCATCATGCTCCGCTCCTCTCGCTTTTTGAAAGTGCTGTATTGCAGTCTGTATTTAATTCATCTGTTCAGCTGAGGGAAAACATTGCGAGTGACAGAGAACAGTAGACTTGCCTTGCAGATTCACTTCTGAATGTTTTCTTTAAAGATGGATCTAACTGGTGTTGGTCAAACAGTCGCTACAACAGAATCCAAATCTGTTTCAAATCTGTGCATGTGGGTTCAAAACCTGCTAAAGATGAAATTGCTAGTGATTATCAAAGTCAAAATCTGTTTCTCTTGGAATGTGCAGGTTTGAAACCTGTCAATGATAAAATTTATTTTTTTATGAAAACACACCTTGACATATGCTCATTGTCAGTTTGCTTGCAAGCTGATCAGAGTTGTGTCCAGCAAAGTGGTTGTCATAACAGAATCAAAATCTGTTTCTATTAAAGTGCAACAGGTTTGAAACCTGTTGAATGTCGTGTTTTTTCTATATGAAATGGTCTTAGCCATGAATTTCACCACAATGAATTAACCCTTGCATCAAGACCAGGGAAGCTTGTTCATTTGGTAAATCTGCACTGTTTCTTGATGGTTGATTTAGCTAATGCATGATGAGTAGTTGCTGCAAAGAATAAGGAACGCACACCAGCTGCACTGAAGTGCAAGGTGCTGGCCTCTACACAATCCACTGTGCCTATTGTCGCTGCCTTTACTGTCACTTTGCTAGATGCTGGTGAATCAGAGATGGAGATTGTGGCAGATAGGACTACTGGTGGGGAGGTCACTGATGGGCCTAGGACTATCATGGTCCAGTGCACAAAGAAGCCGCTTGCTTCTCATTCTGCACCCAAGCCTAAGTGCCCTTGCCTCAACATTGAGGCCCAGTTGGACAAAGCACACACCAAAGGTGTGCAGCTCTGGCTCAAGAACACTCAGCTCCAAAAACAGAACAATAAGTACCAAGAGACACTTATTGACATGCATCAGCACTCCCAGACATAAGAATCAGAGTTGCTTCATATGAGCAACCACCTTTACTTGCTGTCGTACAATTGGGGGTCATTGGAGAAGGAGCTTGGCAAGATCATTCCAGCACTCTCCTGACACAATTACTAGGTACGTACATTAATCATCTGAGACTAGTAGTATGCTGATTTTTGCAGATATTTCAAGTGCATCCTTATGTTCTTCTCATCACCTCCGTTCTACACCTCATATGTCCAGTTTCCCAACCACAACACCCCTGTTTCTGCAGCAGTCCACATGGACCCATGATTCAGATTCTTTAATGAGTGTATTGGTGCTGTTGACGGTACTCACATCCACATCTTTGCGCCACTTGAAGAGTACATTAACCTACGTAACCGGAAGGGATTTCTCTTGCAAAACTGCCTGTTTGTATGCAACTTAGATTTCTATTTCACATATTTGCTCACAGGCTGGAACGGCTCAGCTGCTGATGCAACCCTTTGGAATGATGCGTGCTATCATGATCTGCATATGCCTCCACACAAGTACCTTCTCGCTGATGCAGGCTTCAGTACTTGTGATGCGCTTCTAGTACCTTATCAGGGGGTGCAATATCACTTGAAAGAATGGCACCAAGCAAACCTTGCATAAGTTGATTTGTTTTACATCTGTTTTGCTATTAAATAATTATATAGGCCACAGGACTCAAAAGAACTATTTAATCTACAACACGCGGCACTATGCAACATTGTCAAACATATATTTAGTGTCTTGAAGCGACAATGGCGTGTTTTGACAATTGCACCTGAATACAACATGGATATCTAGGCCTGGATCCCAGCAGCACTATGCACTATTCACAATTTTATGCAAAGGTATAATCCCAAAAGTTTTGATCTCGCTCTTGACCATGAATATGATTTTGTGGAGGATGATGCTGTAGGATATGGGATGCTTTCTGAAGGACCCATGGATACTCATGAGCGGAGACAAGCGGATGCTCGTTGGGAGGCAATAGCACTAGCAATGTGGGCTGACTATCTTGAGGAACGTGAATGAAGGGGACTCCCATTGCCATAGTTGTAAATTTTGTACAAATTTTGTAAAAAAACATGATCAGCACGCTACACAATCATATGGTCCTGTGAATAAACTGCTGCCCATGGCACACCACTGCAAAGCACTCATTTTTCTTCCAACCACTTGAGCCTTGTCACCTCATCCAATGAATAAAAAATAATTGCTTGGTTTTCATGTTTGGCTAAAAAGTTCGTGATGGCTAAGTGATCTTTACCGCTTAGGTCTGTGTACTTGTTGAGTAAAAAAATAGCACTCCCAACATGCATGGAAGGCTGTGATTGCACTGGCAGCTGTGGTGGTGCTAACACGAGGTTCTTCTGCATCTCACACACGACTTCAATGAGGCTCTTTATCGTTTCAGTACCCTCCTGCTGCACTAACAACATGGCAGATGGCGGACGACTGTGCTTCTGGGAACTCGTAATTGATGCAGGAGAAACTGCGCTGAATTTGCGCTTTCCATGGCTAATACTTGTCCATACCGAGTCAATAGAACCTTCGGCAGAGGGACAGAAATGTAGAGGGAGCAGGTACTTCGAGGGAGTCAGGATCTACTGATGATGGTGGCCCTTGAAGGGCATTATCTATTGCGGTGGGGATCAAAGGTGCATCTACATGACATTGAATAGCTAGTCACTACATATTAGCTGCATGCACCTCTGCCTCTACTGCTGCTGATGTATGTCCATTCCAATAGGCTGCCTTCATCAACTGCAGTGTGGAGAACGTGGCTGGTGCGTCCATGATATATTCAAGTAGTCCCTCCTTGGTAAACATGGGCGGTTTCAAAATAAGGCTGGTGTCGAGAGTTGTTTGCGTCACAGTAAGATCTTCTCCAGGCGGAATCGTGCGAGAGTGCATTGTGATGCCCACAGCCTCACAGTGCTGCTTGTACATTTGAAAATGGGTCCTTTTATTGCGAACAATGTGTGTCCGCAATGTTGAAGTGCCACTGCAAAATGTATGCTTTGAGCCAGGTTCACCAGCAGCCCTTACACAAAGTAAGAAACAGTTGAAAAAATAGATGGACAACTTACTTGCACAAGTTGCAGGCCCATCCATCAGAAATGCAAGTAAATATGGTATGGACATCCGCTGTGCATTTGCTTTTGGACACCTAAATATGCGTGTCAGCTGAGAAACAATGTATTTGAGAAGCATGTACTGTCTGAGTGTCTGCTTCATCATTGTCATCCTCATCATCTGGTTGAGGGACGAGGTCTGGGTTAGGGGGAGAAGAAGGTACATCCTCGTCCTCGTTATCAGAGTCCAGAGGAGACAAAAATTACATGGTGGCTTTCTTGGGCACTGGAGTATCAGTGGTGTCAGATAATGGATGTTTCTTTGATGAAGACACTGTGGCTGCATTATCAGCATCCCAAACACGAGCAGAGGGCTTTGAGGTGTGAGTGGAACACTGCGAACCAGCTGTGACTAGTGCTGGTGTGTGTCCAGCCTGGAGTAAAACGGAGAAGGTGTCCTTTGCAGTAGATTGAGCTGAAGATGGGGCCTGCAGTAGTGGTGCGTTATCATCTGGATCATTGTAGAATATGATATTGGAGGCATCCTTGAGGGAGCCATCAGCATTGAGAGCGCATGCATCTTGAGACATTTTCAGGGAAGACAACTCACAATTTCGCTGTCCGGTGCTTGTTTTGTGCACGGAGCAAGGAGATTGATCAAAGTGAAAAGGAGGATCATAATTGTCTGACATAGTTAAGCACATGTCAGTAGGTCAGAAAATTGTGATTAATTAGTACTTACCTTGAAAAATGCTAAAGGTAGCCTGATTAATCAGGAGTGCAAATCCCGAAGACGATGGTTTGACATTGAGGCTGACATTGAGGCTGACATTGTCAAAGTCAAAGTTGACAAGGGTTCAGAATGGTTTGGGAAGGCCGAACCAAAATAGAACAGTTCGGGAAGACATTGAACCCAGAACTGTTTTCCGGTGTAGAGATACAACAATTGCTGGACACTACACAAAGTAAGTGTTTAGCAATATAAAAAAATGTGTTGTGGTCGTGTACAGCCCAGTCTGCTATACTTGCAAGACAAGTGCGTTCAACCTGAGGGGCTTGCTGTATGGTATTAGAATAATCAGTTATATGAAAATGAAGATAATCCGAAGCGCGAGAAACAAAGTCCGAAGGTATAATTATGAGTCCGATATCAAAAACATCATCTCCGATGTTTTCGGGTTTCAGGTCAGCAGGTTTCATCAGGTTGTGTCGGGTTTGCATCGGGTTTGTATCAGGAATATAACAAATGTCAGGGATAGCAAATGGTGGGGTACTGTGAGATGTTTCAGAGTGTTTCGGATAAAGAATGGATGATATTGCAGAATTCAGCTAAGAACTACTAATATCGGATGACCTCCTCCTACTCAGAGGTAGAAAGGTAAGTAAATAGGTAGGAGGTACTGTTAAGAACGTGCTCAAGGGTCGGATCTGAAGGGCTTGGCTTCAGCTCATGCGCTGCACCCCTTACCCGAGTACATGCCCCTAACTTCCGAAGGTTGTCAGACGAGTCCGGAGTCCGATGTCCGATGCACAGGAATTCCGGCGGACGTTCGGGAACAAGGGATAAGGCTAATCCGGACAATGTCTGAACTAGAAAGGAAACAGTGGAGGATTACCAGAGGTAGAGGCGGAGGTGAGAATTCTATAGGAGTCGATCCTAAGACTAATGGAGGATGACGAGAGGAGAAACTCAAGTCGGATGGAGGAGGGAATGAGCAGAGTCTAAGATAATATTCGAACTGAGGAAGTACAAAGATTCTACAGGGTTTATATACTACTGAGGACTTAACGGAGAATCAGTCAGCACAGTCCGAAGCTATGCAAGGCTGTGGATGGAGCATATAGAAAAGTCAAACACTAGTCTATTGGAAAATAGTAAATGAAGACGGAAATGAGAACATAGGAAAATAAAGGCGGAAATGAAATGAGGTATGGAAAATGAGTATAGTCTCACTGGAGAAGGAACATACAAAGGGATAAGGCATGGAAGACAGACACAGTGTAGAGACTCATGCCTCTCCTTGTGCAATATTGCAGTTTTTACCAAGGAGTATACAGCACGAACTTGTAGCATCACTCTATATGCTTCCTACAGCTATTCCTACATAAGGCGCAGCTTTCCCGCGCAATGCGCAACTCGCGCGCATGCCTTTCCCGCACTTCACGATGTATATGCATGCGCACTTTCCCGCGCTTGAGCGCCCTATAGTGCCAGCCATCCGGAAGCATCCATCCACTGTCCACCAAGTTCCCTAGTGCGTATATTTCCATTTCTCACATTTGCATATTGTTCCATCTTTATTTTTATCATGGACCCTTACTTACATATATCCTTACATACCTTACTCAGTAGCGCTTCGGCTCCGCATGACAGCGCTTAGGCGCCATACTTAAGCACCAGCAGTACATACTATTACTCACTTACTCTCCCACCAGAACGACAGAGGACTGAACCACAACAATACCCATTTACTACCCAGCAGAGCATAGTTGAAATCTATTCCTTGGCACCTCACATATAACATCTCTCAGCTTGCATCTCTCACCTCTTGTCTAGTGTCTAATCATCACTTAAGCAAACTCACTCTTACTCTCACTTGTTTCTGCATACACACGCGCGCATTCTCGTGCCTCGCACGCACCTGCGCTTTCCCGCGCTTCACACTCGCCAACCAGTAGCGCCTTCAGCACCTACTACTAGATCCTTGCTGCACTCGCTTCCCCTTTAGGGTCGAACGCACTTGTCATCTCAAGTATAGCAGACTAGGCAACGCGCGACCTTACAACATTTATAGATACAATCAGGAGCATTGTTCATGCCTCGCTGTATCGTTGAACCTTCAACAGGTCGGATCTGGATGTCCAGATGTTCAGATATGAGGGCATGATTGGTCCGGGTCCGGAACGCGGGATATGACAGGTATGTGAAATATATAGTGTCTATGTAGAATTTCGGAGTGCTATAGGCGAAAGTAGTAGCACTGATTTTCGGGTCCGATGTCTGATGTAATAAGACACAATGTACTGTGGACATGTAATAACATGTTCTACAATGTTAGTGATGTGAAAACAAGTAACTGCACACCTAGTGGGGATAGATATGACAGGACAAGACATAGGGAGGACAAGTGCGTGGGAAAACATCGGGTCCGATGCGCGGGAAACATCGGGTCCATCAGACTAGCATCGTGTTTTGTCGGATTAGCATCAGATTAGCGGATTAGCATCGGGTTTAGTGGATAAACATCAGATTGAGTGGGTGAGTGTCAGATAACATCGGAAAGTGATTTGTGTGTGATGGGCATTTGACATGCATTGGAAAATAGCTGAATAGGAGCCTAGCGCAAGCTCAAGTGCTACACTGGTCCAGTTCTGGCTGACATGAGAACCATGGACCAAACCGACGAGAACCGGACTGTGGCAGCACTAGATAATGCGTACCTTGGTAAAGCATGCCCATACATCATCTTTTTGATCCATAATACCTGCCCCATGCTTGTTACTCCACATAAAACCCGATGTGCACTTGATTTCGACAATAGTGTGATACACTTTCTTGAGCTATAAAAACATGAGATGACATTGCTGACTGAAACATTCAATAGAAACATACCGCTGTGAATTTATTCTTGCACACCACACCAGTCTTCTCTGCACCCCTTTGATGTGGGTATTTGAGTTTGAGGTCTGCAGATGCTTGATTGAAAGTTGCCATCTTGAAGCCTCCATCACCTGATAAAGGCAGGGTGAGCAGAAGGAAGTCGAGGAAGGTACTTTCCTCCGCCTTTGACCAGACCATGGGAGCCTTGCGGATCGTTCCAGAGGCAGCAGCCGAGGCCACATCAATGGTGCCTCGAGATCACAGGGAATGTGAAGAGCTGATACTAGATTTATCAGACATGTCGGCAAGGTGATGGTGATGGTACAGATTTGGTTGGCTGATCCCGCTGTCTTGTTACTTAAGGGTCTTATATGAAAGTTGTGTATAATGACAACACAATTATACATGGTGAAGACTTCTTGCCAGTCCTTAAGTCCACGGTCTCTGACTTTTCTACTTCGTGGGAGGTAACGTGGTGAGTTCTTGGGAGGATTTAGTTTGTTGTCCTCTTCCTGTAATCTCAAACAAATATGTTCTGTGTTCTGGATAATTTGTTAGGTTTGTTTCAGCCTAGTAGGTCGTGTTTCAACCTAAGAAAGTCTGTTTCAACTTTGTTGTCCTTAGATTTGTGTCTCACTTTCCGTTGAAAGAGAGAGTCTTATGTATACATGTAAAGCTTAGAATGAGAGCTGTTCAGTAGTTATATAGTCAACCCCTGTAAGGTAGTATATAACCTAGAGTAAAATAATGATAACGAAAGTTATATAGTCAAACCCCTGTAAGGTAGTATATAACTTAAAGTAGATAATGATATCTTAGATGTTACCTCAAGGCACTTATGTTGGCCTGCACTTTAATTCTTAGTGATCTCACACGGTTTGAGACAAGAGTCAAGTGGGAGGATTGTTATTCATGGAGAAAATGGGGTCCTTTTATACCTTTTGTGAACCCCCTTACTAAGCATGATTTATCAGATGGATTGGTAAGAATGTGGCTTACAAACCAGGTGATGAATCAGCTTATTACTAAGTACATTACAAATACAGTGTAATCTTACAAAGAATTTACAAAGCATGATGAATCATGACAAAACATGATGAGTCATGTGAATGTTATTACAAATCAGATTATTTCCCAGTCACATGATGTGCTGACAAACAAATCTGGTGGCTGAAGAAGCCAAATAAAAATAAACAGTCAGAAATAAATAGAGAGATACAAAACTTTAACAAACAAATCTGTGGCTGAAAGAGGCCAAATAAAAATAAACAATGAGAAATAAACAGAAGGTCACATGTTCATAAAATTACAAGATAAAGCAAGTCTGAAAAGTGAGAAATAAAATATAAGACAATAAATAAAAGGAAAAACAGAGAGGTAACTCAGTGATAGAGGGCTAGACAGTCTCTCATATCTTCCTTATCACTCTCTATATATAACTGACATGGTATGAATCACATACCATGCATGACACCGCTCACATGTGAGCATCACGTGCAGTTTTGAACCGCAAATTCTGAACCCAGACTCGCTGTCCAGACTGCACCTTATATTTGGCTGAGAGTTTACTACATGTTCCCTGCTAAGCCATTGTTGTATCTCTACACTGCTTTCATAGTCTATCCACCAAAGCATGGGTGAATCTATGATGAAGTCCTTGAGCATTTGCATTGCTTGACACTGCTCTTTGCCGAAGTTGGATGGTATATCTTTTTTGGTCAAATTGATCAGCAGGCGCACAATGCACAAGAAGTTACAGATGAAAATGTGCAAGACACTGCATGTGTGACTAATTTTTTTGGCTCTGGCCAATCACAGATCTTTTGTACCTTATATTCATCAGGCATGTGCCCTTTGAAAGTGCACTTGTGGCTGACAATAGTCACTGATGGCGCAGCTAGTACAAACTTGGTGGTGGATATCATGCGCCTATGTTTTCTAAGCACTGCAGGATGTGGTGGATGACAATGCAGTGTTCCCATATAACGGCAGATGTCTGGATTACCAGATATGGTTTCATAAGAGCCATCTACATTTTGGTATTGGATCTTTACCAACTTTATTGGCACATGGTCTATGAATGGCAATGTGAGCTTGGGTATTTTGTTTTGTAGTATAAACAAGATATTGCCTTGGTAAACCTGTACAGTGTTAGCATGTCCTTGCAGAAGTGTAGTCAAATGATGCAGCCATAGGGGTGTCCTGAAGGTAGTCATGTCACACAAGTCTATGTGAAGCCCATGCTGGTCATAACTGACATACAAATCCAACTTAGCATAAACTGGATATCCAGCAAACATTTCAGCTAGAAAGTCAGGGAAAGATAGAACTGATGTATTACAAATTGTGACTTCATTGAGCGGCTGTAGGTTGTGGACTAAGCACAATGAATGGCCATCCTTCTTGATGACACAAAACCAGTATGAGTGATAGATGGCTGTTGGCAGCTCATATATGCCTGACAAAATCTTTTCCTTGATAATGCAAATGACTTGGCTGGTGATTGTAGGTGGCATTAGGATGTTGCGCTGTGACCATGAAGTGTGTGGCACTGTTAGGATCTTATAGGATGGGAAATATGTTTCATTGAGGTGGCCCTGCTCTGAGGCACACCAAGCAAATACAAGTTTGTGAACCCTAATGAGCCAGTGTATTAGCTTAAGATCTTTGGGTCATAGCCAATTGGTGGGATCTAGGTCAAGCTTTTTGGTGTGCTCATGCATAAAGCATACACCTAGAACAAATTCTTGGGGGTGAGTCAGTTTCTGGGGTTGCCACACCCTGGATATCACTAGGAAAACCTGCTAGCCATATGTCATGAACCCTTATATTACATATGATCACCTACTTGCTTTGCTTCCTAGTTCACCTCAGGTTTGCTTAGGATGTGTTAATAATGGGTGGGGGTTGTGCAATTCTTGTTTTGTTCCTGGTTTGGGTATTATGACTCAGCATATTATAAGCATGCATGCACAGTCCAAGCCCAAGAGAGAAAAACTATAATTCTGTTGTAACAACCACTTGGCTAAGACATGTTATGATGAGTTTTTGAGACAACCATCCATGGACACATGTTCATTCAAGGTATATTTTGATGAAAAAAAAAGTAACCATGTAGGTTTCAAACCTGCTCAGTCTAGAATAATCAGATTTTGAATCTATTGTGGCAATAATATGGCTAAGGCTGTCTTTGAGAAAAGATGTTTTGACTCTGGTGACAAATTAACTAAGACCAATGAAGATTAATGTCTGAGATACTATCTATGAGCAAATGTTCAAGACATGTTCTCATAGAAAAAACACGACATTCAATAGGTTTCAAACCTGTTGCACTTTAATAGAAACAGATTTTGATTCTGTTATGACAACCACTTTGCTGGACACAACTCTGATCAGCTTGCAAGCAAACTGACAATGAGCATATGTCAAGGTGTGTTTTCATAAAAAAATAAATTTTATCATTGACAGGTTTCAAACCTGCACATTCCAAGAGAAACAGATTTTGACTTTGATAATCACTAGCAATTTCATCTTTAGCAGGTTTTGAACCCACATGCACAGATTTGAAACAGATTTGGATTCTGTTGTAGCGACTGTTTGACCAACACCAGTTAGATCCATCTTTAAAGAAAACATTCAGAAGTGAATCTGCAAGGCAAGTCTACTGTTCTCTGTCACTCGCAATGTTTTCCCTCAGCTGAACAGATGAATTAAATACAGACTGCAATACAGCACTTTCAAAAAGCGAGAGGAGCGGAGCATGATGATGAAAGGTCTCAAATACAGTGCACTTCAACCTTACACATAAGTGAATAATGACTGGATGGCTCTTTTGAATCTCAGTCTTGACAAATGTGTATTCTTCCTCATTCCCCAGGTCATTAGGATTGAACTTGAAAGTTTGATGTGTAATCTGCTCTTCTTCTTCAACCAAGTCAAGACCTTTGGATAAAATTAAATTGCTCTTGTACTTATCATTCTGAGTTTGCATCAAGACTTTGGTCATATATTGAACTTTGCGTCAAAGATACTTGCATTTGCCTCTGGTGATTTTTTAGAGGAAAAAAGGAATCAATGGTGACCATGCTATTGAAAGAACTAACAAAATGCAGATAAAATGTGCCTTGAGAATTCACTTCTGAATGAGTTCATTGGAAGTGAATCTCACTGGTCTTAGCTAAGCAGTTGATACAACAGAATCTAAATCTGTCTGTGTGGGTTCAAAACCTACTAAAGATCAAATTGCCAAGTGATTATCAGAGTCAAAATCTGTTTGTCCTGGCCTGTGTAGGTTTAAAACCTGCCGATGATAAGATTCATTTTCTATGAAAATGCACCTTGACACATGCTTATGGTTGGTTTGCTTAAACGCTCATCAAAGTTGTGTTTAGCCAAGTGGCTGTCATAACAGAATCAAAATCTGTTTCCATTGAAATGCAACATGTTTGAAACCTGTTGAATGTTGCATTTTTTCTATTAGAACATTCCTTGAATACTTGCTGATAGATGGTATCTCAGACACTCATCTTTATTGGTCTTAGTCAAGGTCAAGTTGTCATCAGAGTCAAAATCTGTTTTTCTTGGACTTTGTGAGTTTCAAACCTGCCAATGATAACATTTTTTATTCTATGAAATCATGCCTTGACATTGACTCATGCGTACTTTCCTGAGAGCTCCATCTCACTGGTCTTAGCCAAGTAGACATTGAAACAGAGTCAAAATCTGTTAGGAGGATAATGTTGTATAAACTGAGCCTGAAAATGAGTTGTAAATATGGATCCTATGAGCCTACAAAGATATGAGTCTCTACAGCAGATTTTGTTTTTGTTTTTCCAGCTGATAGCTGAGGCATGAGGCTAACCTAGAGTTGAGTCTATGAGCAAATTAGGTGAGGTGATGCATGCTTCTTGCTTCCGCCCACCTCGTGTTTAAACCTTTCTCATCTTTAGTACTCGACTCTGGTCTCAGTTTTTGCAATCCTATTCTAAAAGAATGTTTAATGGAGATTGTAATGAAGCCATAAGACCTGATTTTACTGCAATCGATCATCAAGACGCTCATCAACATGCATCAACGAAGCCTTGTGGATCAAATATGGAACACACATTTGTACTGCATGGCAGCGGGATGAAAGCTATAGAAACCCTAAAGCATGATTTGAGGCATTTGTGCTCAGGATGTGGAGCCATGTCACATGGAGCTCAGAGATGTTCTTGGACACAGAAAAGTGAATTCACAAACATCGTATAAAGCAGATGTTTGGGAGCATGAGCTACAACATGAAAGTACACATGAGTCAATGTCAAGGTGTGTTCACCCAGGAAAAACACATATGATTCATGAGAAAATGTCAAGGTCTGATTTTTTCATAAAATGAAAATGTTATCATTAGCAGGTTTCAAACCTGTGTAGTCCAAGAGAAACAGATTTTGACTCTGATGTTCACTTGCAGATTTTATCTTTAGCAGGTTTTGAACCCACACAAACAGATTTAGATTCTGTCGTATTAACTGCTTAGCTATAAGACCAGTTAGATACACTCCCAATGAGCCCATTCAGAAGTGAATCCTCAAGGTATGTTTATCTGCATTTTGTCAGTTCTAACATTACATCATCAGACCACCATGGTGGTCTGCCATCAGCACATTTTTGGAGCAATTGCTGAATAAATAGGTCTTGAAGTAGAGGCCCAAAAGAAGTCTAATGTCTTTTGCGATAAGAGTAGAATTTAAAAAAATCAATTGCGGCAATCATATTATTAAAAGAACTGACAGAATGCAGATAAATATGCCTTGAGGATTCACTTATGAATGGGTCCATTAGGGATGCATCTAACTAGTCTTAGCTGAGCAGTTAATACAACGGAATATAAATCTGTCTGCGTGGGTTCAAAACCTGCTAAAGATGTCATTGTCGAGTGATCACCAGAGTCAAAATCTGTTTCTCTTGGACCATGCAGGTTTCAAACCCGCCAGTTGTGACATTTTTTTAATATGAAATCACACCTTGAAATATGCTGATGGTCGGTTCGCTTGCAAGCTGATCAAAGTTGTATTTGGCTGAGTGGTTGTCATGACAGAATCAAAATCTGTTTCTATTGGAATGCAACAGGTTTGAAACCCATTGAATGTCACATTTTTTCTATGAGAACATGTCTTGAATATTTTCTCATAGACAGTATCTCAGACATTGATCTTCATTGGTCTTAGTCAAGTTGTCACCAGAGTTAAAATCTGTGTCTCTTGGACTTTGCAGATTTGAAACCTGCCGATGATTGTATTTTTATTCTATGCAATTACAATCTGATATTTTCTCATGGATAGTTTTCTCCAAAACCCATCATAGATACTCTTTTCCATATCATTGCCACAATAGATTCAAAATATGTTTCAATCAAAGGCTACAGATTTGAAATCAGTCAAATGATGCATTTATTTTTCATGCTGCAACATGCTCAATTGAATATTTGCTCATAGACAGTTTCTTAGACTTTGATCTTCATTGTTGCTAGTTCAGGAGTCATCAAAGTCAAAATCTGATTTTCCTGTACCGAGCAGGTCAAAAACATGTATCACTCAGCATATTTCAAGCATGCACAGTTCAAGAGAAACAGACTTCAATTCTGTTGCAACAACCACTTGGCTAAGACTGGTTATAATGAGTTTTTGAGACAACCATCTACGAGCAAATGTTTGAGGTATATCACTTTTACTCATACATTGTTCAGCTTTAAGTGTGTGGTTTGATTCCTTCAGAATCCACTTTTATTGTAAGCTTCACTCTTTTGTGGTCTGGATTAGTGCTCCCTTTTAGATCCTTTGGTCTGTATACTTTTTAAACTCTACACACTCAGAAGGTCTGTCTTTGTCGATTGCAAATCCCTTTGAGCATTAGCTGACTTTGCATCATTCATTATCCTCACTCAGACCCCTGCCTTCCTGCACCAGTATGGCAAATTCAGACCTTCCCATGCACATAACAAATAAAAAACCTAACAACACTATTTTGATTCATGACCAAAGTCTTGACGCAAACTTGGAGGGATAAGTAAAGGAACAATCCAATTCTTTCTAAAGGTCTTGACTTGGTTGAAGAAAAAGAAGAGCAGGTTACACATCAAACCTTCAAGTTTGATCCTAATGACCTGGGGAAGTAGAAAAAATACAAATTTATCAAGGCTGATATTCTTTATTGTGCTTATTCAAGTGGTTGCCAGAGTCAAAATATATTTCTCTTAAACTAAGCAGGTCTGTAATCTGTATAATGATGTGTATTGAAAGAACTGACAACATGCAAATAAATGTGCCATGAGAATTCACTTTTGAACGAGTTCATTGGAAGTGCATCCAACTGGTCTTAGCCAAGCAGTTGATACAACAGAATCTAAATCTGTCTGTGTGGGTTCAAAACCTGCTAAAGATGAAATTGCAAGTGATCACCAGACTCAAAATCATGTTTCTCTTGAACCATGACAGGTTTGAAACCTGTCAATGATAAATTCTTTTTTTCTACAAAAATATGTCTTGACATTTCCTCATGGTGTTTGAAATCTGTCAAATGGTGCATTTTTGCTATTAGAACATGTCTTAAATATCTGCTCATGGACAGCATCTCAGACATTGATCTTGATAAGGAAATGTCAAGGTGTGATTTCATAGAACAAAAATGTTGTTAGTGGCAGGTTTCAAACCTGCACAGTTCAAGAGACACAAATTTTGAATCTGGCAACAACTTGACCAAGATCAATAAAGATCAATGTCTGAGATACCATCTATGAGCAAACATTCAAGATATGTTCTTACAGAAAAAATATGACATCCCGCAAGGTTCAAACTTGTTGTGCTCCAATGGAAACAGATTTCAATTCTGTGATCACAGCCACTTGACCAAAGACAACTGTGATTGGCTTGCCAGCAAACCAACCATGAGCAAATTTCAAGGTGTGTTTTCATAGAAAATGAATTGTATCACTGGCAGGTTTCAAACCTGCGCAGTCCAAGAGAAACAGATTTTTGACTCTGATGATCAGATGGCAAATTCATCTTCAGCAGGTTTTGAACCTGCGCAGACAGATTTAGATTCTGTTGCATTAACCGCTTGGCTAAGATCAGTGAGATGCTCTCCCAATAATGCCCATGAATAGTTTCTCAGACACAGATCTTTACTGGTCTTAGTCAAGTGGTCAACAGAGTCAAAATCAGTTTCCATCAGACTGTGGATGTTTGAAATCCGCCAACAGTGATGTCATTTTGTTTTTATAAAAAACACATCTTGTTATGATTCATGCCACACATGTGGCTTCCCTTTCTTGACTCATGCCTCCTGCACATTGTATTCTTACCATTGGTCCATTCCAAATTTTCTTGGTCTCATTCCCATTTTGACAATCCAACTGGTCTTAGCCAAGCAGTTGATACCACAGAATCTACATCTGTTTGTGTGGGTTCAAAACCTGCTAAAGATAAAATTGCAAGTGATCATCAGAGTCAAAATCTGTTTCTCTTCAGACTGCGCAGGCTTGAAACCTGCCAGTGATAAAATTCATTTTCTATGAAAACACACCTTGAAATTTGCTCATGGTCGGTTTGCTTGCAAGCTTATCACAGTTGTATTTAGCTAAGTGGCTGTCATAACAGAATCAAAATCTGTTTTCATCGGAGTGCAACAAGTTTGAAACTTGTTGAATGTCATCAGATTTGAAATCTGTTTCTCTTCAGCTGTGCAGGTTTGAAACCTGCCAACAACAATATTTTTATTCTATGAAATCCAAAATGGTGGAACTTGATGAATCACAAGTTAATGCAAAAGACACATATCATTATACAAATTACAAACCTGTTTAGTTCAAGAGAAATATATGTTGACTCTGGCAACCACTTGTTGAATAAGCACAATAAAGAATCTCAGCCTTGATAAATAGATTTGTATTTTTCCTCATTCCCCAGGTTATTAGGATCAAACTTGAAAGTTTGATGTGGTAATCTGCTCCTCTTCTTCTTCATCTTTTTCTTCAACCAAGTCAAGACCTTTGGAAAGAATTATATTGTTCTTGTACTTATCCTTCCGAGTTTGCATCAAGACTTTGGTCATATATTGAACTCTGTGTCAAAAACACACTGTGAGATCCTTTCATTGTCAGTTTTCACTCATGGACTCACCGTGGTGGTCTGCTGTCAGCACTTTTTCAGAGCAATTGTTAGATAAACAGGTCTTGAAGTTAAGAGCCCCAGCAGGAGTCTGTGTCTTTTGCAATAAGAGCAGTATAAAAGAATCAACAGTGATCATGCTATTGAAAGAACTGACAAAATGCAGATAAATATACCTCGAGGACTCACTTCTGAATCATTGGGTTCATTGGAAGTAAATCTAATTGGTTTTAGCCAAGCAGTCGATACAACAGAATTTAAATCTGTCTGTGTGGGTTCAAAACCTGCTAAAGATGAAATTGTCAAGTGATCACCAGAGTCAAAATATGTTTCTCTTGAACAGCACAGGTTTGAAACCTGTTTTTTGTTTTTATTTTTATTCTATGAAAGCACACCTTGACATATGCTTATGGTCAGTCAGCTTGTCAGCTAATCAGAGGCAGGTTTGAGCAGGATAAAAAAGAATCACTTCTGAATGTATTTATTGGGAGTGCATCTAACTGGTCTTAGCCAAGCAGTTGATACAACAGAATCTAAATCTGTTTCTGTGGGTTCAAAACCTGCTAAAGATAAAATTGCAAGTGATCATCAGAGTCAAAATCTGTTTCTCTTTAGACTGCGCAGGTTTCAAACCTGCTAATGATAACATTTATGTTATTTTATGAAAATGTACCTTGACAGTGTAGGACTTGGAGTCCTTGTGGCCCCATAGAGGTCTATTTTCCGATGCATGTTGAAGGCTGATCATTACCCAAATCATTCCCTATCATATCTGACTCAATATGCACCAAACCCAATGTAGAGACTCATGCCTCTCCTTGTGCAATATTGCAGTTTTTACCAAGGAGTATACAGCACGAACTTGTAGCATCACTCTGTATGCTTCCTACAGCTATTCCTACATGAGGCGCAGCTTTCCCGCGCATCATGCAATGTGCGCGCAACTTCCCGCGCTTCACGATGTATATGCATGCGCGCTTTCCCGCGCTTGAGCACCCTATAGCACCAGCCATCCGGAAGCATCCATCCACTGTCCACCAAGTTCCCTAGTGCGTATATTTCCATTTCTCACATTTGCATATTGTTCCATCTTTATTTTTATCATGGACCCTTACTTACATATATCCTTACATACCTTACTCGGTAGCGCTTCGGCTCCGCATGACAGCGCTTAGGTGCCATACTTAAGCGCCAGCAGTACATACTATTACTCACTTACTCACCCACCAAAGAGGAATGGCAGAGGACTGAACCAGAACAATATCTATTTACTACCCAGCAGAGCATAGTTGAAATCTATTCCTTGGCACCTCACATATAACATCTCTCAGCTTGCATCTCTCACCTCTTGTCTAGTGTCTAATCATCACTTAAGCAAACTCACTCTTACTCTCTCTTGTTTCCGCATACACGTGCGCGCATTCCCGCGCCTCGCACACACCTGCGCTTTCCCGTGCTTCACATTCGCCAACCAGTAGCGCCTTCGGCGCCTACTACTAGATCCTTGCTGCACTCGCTTCCCCTTTAGGGTCAAACACACTTGTCGTCTCAAGTATAGCAGACTAGGCAACGCGCAACCTTACAACATTTATAGATACAGTCAGGAGCATTGTTTGTGCCTCGCTGTATCGTTGAACCTTCACTGTTCAATTCTTTGTTTCATGGGTGCCCCTGGACCATTTTTTCCAATCACAACCTGGCCCTATGTCATACATTCCTACCTTTACATGACATTTCACATACAAATTGATTTGTAGGGTGCAACAAGCGTAATCGATTTGTTAAATCTGTAATGGTATGAACGAGCGCTGGTTCGCATTCATGCTGTGCAAAGTATGACATTGTGTGACATTGTGTGACATGGTGCAAATTTGAGGGAGAGGGACATGCCGTTGTGTTTGCACATATCTTGGTACTGTAACATTGCAAAAAAAATTCAAGATTTTTGTGAGTAGATCTATAGGCTTCTAGCTATAATTTGCACTAACTTTCAAGGCTCTATGTGTTGTGGTTGAGTCATGAAACACTTGTGCAAATCGATTTGCATTACTGGGCCATCGATAGTATAGGCTGGTTAGATCTTTTTTAGGGAATGATGTTATTAGTTTGACAAAGACATATTTCAGAATCTTGGGATCAATGCAGTTGATATAGGTATATCTGGGTGATTTTGTGATGGACTTCTTTGAGTGCTGACATGCTAAGTGGGAGTGTTCCATATCTGAGGTATTCTGGAAGGAATTCCTTATCAGGAAACCTACAATTCTGCTGAATGTCCTAATTTACCTGCATGACAGACAACTGTCTGATATCAGTAACAATCAGTAACAATCAGCACATATCAGTTGTACAGATACATCAGATTATTAGATCAACAAAATTACAGAGTGTTCAGGTATGTCAGACTTTCAAAAGAAAGTTATGCAGTCATTCAGCAACATCAGATTATCAGACCAAAAAAATCACAGAGTGTTCAGGCATGTCAGACTTTTAAAATAAAATAATGCAGTCATTTAGCAATATCAGCTTTACTAGTCTCTAGATTAACAGAAGTACACATATATAATTTTTCAGTGTGTACAATTTTATGTACCTGGCGCAAGTGCAGACATCTGCACTAGCACCCTATTGCCTAATTAGGAAATGCCTACTCACTGCACACTACAATGAGCTCAACATTTAGTATGTCTGATGTTTATCTATTATCCAACATGTAGCAGCTCAGCTCAGCAGACATGCGAAGTCAACTTTAGTGTATTAGTATGTACCTGTAGCAGCTCAGCTACAGATATTGTTAGTTAGGTACATGCTATATATGAAGATGGTACTAACCTCAGCAGACATGTGAAGTCAATTGAGGGAAGCTATGAAGTGCACAAGGAAACAAAAATATGTAGGTACTTAGATAAGCCAACAGTACCAAGTGACCATGGAAAGGGTTAATATCCAACACTCCCCCTCAAACTGAGCATAGTCTAAGGGTGGAGGAAAAGTGCTTGACTTTCAAGCTGGGAAAGGGTTTTGTAAGAGTATCTGCAATCATACTGTCCATAGGACAGTAAACTAAAGAAATGGAGCCTTAGTCAACAGAAAATCTAATAAAATGATACTGGATATCAATATGCTTAGTCCAGGCATGAAATGCCCCAGACTGAGCAAGCATGATGGCAGATTGATTGTTACAATGGATAATGGTAGGCTGGGTAAGCAGGCAAAAGATTTCGCTAACAAATCATCAGAGCCAGATAGCTTCTTTGATAGCATGCATTGCTGCAACATATTCAGCCTCTGTCATTGAAAGGGTCACCAACTTCTGTTTCTTCAACCCCCAAGATACTGCACCACTGTCCAATAGGAACACATAGCCCGACACAGCATTGTGGGTACCACAATTCTGATGGTGATTCAGAACAATGTGTTGGGTCTTGCAGAACCTAGCTGCTATTCAACCCTAAAGGGTTTCTGGACCAGGCTCAAGGCACAGAGGAGAGGAAATGTCATAAAAAACTACTGAAGACTCAGACTCATACTGGTAACTGGTGAAAAGGTAACTTTATTATGTAAGCTACAAAAGTGCAAACATAACACTAAGGTAAGAACAGTTTCTACAAGCCTAGCTAGGAATCAGTCCCTACAGCGTGTCTGTGCTCCTGCGATGTTCCATCTGCATCTGTGAAGCCCTTGAGCCCTTGTCTACAGCTACCAAAGGTGAGTGCAAGTTTTCTTGTGCCAATGAGATAGCAATAGATTCACTTTACAGTCTTCCAGTAAGGCATACCTGGGTTAGCACCAAATTGGGCCACAGTGGACATGGTGAATGCAATGTTGGGCTGTGTCACAATAGCAAGATGCATGAGCAAGCTGACAGCTTTGTGGTAAGGTACGTTCTTCATCCGTGCAGACTTGAGTTGGGTCTTAGGAGATTGTGAATGCAAGAGTGGGAGGTTGGGATCCATTGAAATGGAGCACAGCTTCAAATTTATGAAGTTGTATAATAGTATTTGGTGAGTATGGCTTCAATGTAGGTCTTGTGTGAGAATGAGATGGTGCATGCAACATGGTTGTGTGTCACCTTCATGCCAAGGAGAGATGCAACTGGCCCCAAGTCTGTGAGTTTATAGTGTGCGGCTACCCATTTCTTGAACTGGGCGATGAGCAAGTGATTGCTGCTGGTAATTGTGCAGTTGTCAACGTGAGCTGTGAGGATGAGAATGTCAGAGCTGATGTAGAGATACAACAATTGCTGGACACTACACAAAGTAAGTGTTTAGCAATATAAAATGTGTTGTGGTCTTGCACAGCCTAGTCTGCTATACTTACAGAGCAAGTGTGTTCGACCCGAGGGGTTTGCTATTTGGAATAGGTCTGTAGTTAGTGAAATGATATGTGGTCAAAAGTCCAAGCGTGGGAAACAATGTCCAAAGGTATATCTATGATGTCCAATGCCAAAGTGTCAGGTCCAATGTTTTTGGGTTAGTGGGTTTCAAGTTTGGGTTTAGCAGGTTACTGGGAATCATGAGAGTGAATGTCGGGAAAGCGAGCAGTATGTGGATTAATGATAAGGACAGGTATTTCGGATAGAAAGAGTGGTAATATTCGCAATGTCAACTGAGAACTACAAAATATCAGGTGTGACCACTAAGTATCAGGAAACGGCTCCCTACTACTTGGATGATGATAATACTCGAAGTCAGTCCAATATATATGTAAGTACATAGAAATCCAGAAACCCGTAGGTGAAAGTAGCGGCAGAATATTTCAGGTCCGAAGTACATGTAAATAAACATGAGGCACTGCGGTGTAGGTATACAACACAGAGTGGGGCTATACAAAGATGGCTCCAAACTGATATCTTTATGTTGTGGTCTTACACTGCCTATCTGCTGTACTTGCGGGACAAGTGCATTTGACCCAGGGGTCTGCAGTCTGGGAATAGTTTTGGGGTTAGTGAGTGATGTGGGGTCAATAATCCGAGCGCAGGAAACAATGTCCGAAGGTATAATTATGATGTCTAATGCAAAAGTGTCAGGTCCGATGTTTTTTGGGTTTTGGGTTATTGGGTTTGGGTTTGGTGTATTGGAAACTAATAGTAACGTGATAGCGAGCATTGGGAAAGCAAGTGGTGTGCACAATAATAACGATGACGGATACAGACAGTGAAGGAACGATGATATTCGCAATGTCAACTAAGAACCACAAAATATTGGGTTTGACCCCTAAGCGTTGGAGACGATTGTCCTCTACTTGGATGATGATGATGCTATGGGGAATCCAATATTTATGTAGATACATAGAAATCCAGAACCCTATAGGCAAAAGTAGTAGCACAATATTTCGGATCCGATGTCCTATGTAATAAGACATGATGTACTGCAGACTATGGGAATACATGTAATAATGCGGTCAACAATGTTAGGGATGTGAAAACAAGTAACTACACACCTAGTGGGGCTAGCGCAATGAGACTGGACATAGGGAGGACGAGTGAGCGTGATATCTGATGGGCCAATGCGAAACCCAATGTCTGATGTCCAATGTTTTCAGTGAAGGTTCAACAATACAGCGAGGCACAAACAGTGGTCCTGACTGTATCTATAAATGTTGTAAGGTCACGCTGTAGAGACTCGCGCCTCTCAATGCGAATATACGGCCCTATTACCCACATAATTCCCTACACGTTCCAGCTCTTATCCGAAGGATCAGTCATACACGCTCTCACGCGCGCGCCCTATGTACGCGCCTCGTTCGCGCGCCTTACACGCACTCGCGCCTTTCGCGCGCGCTCGTGCGCCTCCCCTTAGGCCTTGGTACCCTTGTCCGTCCGTCCGTCCTATGTCCTCGCTGATTTACTGGTGCGTTATTCTTATCCCTTTCACTGAATTGACGTACCTTCGGTCCGATCTCCGTGCTTACATACAGAAAGTCTATCATAGGCTTTAGAATATATTTAGAGTTGATATGGTTACTCGGTTCGGTACCACGCTCGGAAGCGCGCCGCATAGCGTAATCTCCCTTCTTAAATAGAGGGAAAGTTCCTTTAACTTGCTTGCTTCCCTTCTCCCTTATCTGAGTATACTGCAAATTGTATAAGTGCACCTTAGTACTTGAAATCCGATTATACTTCACTACTCTACCATCGCTCGCGCATCTGTTATACTTGAACACTCTCCCCCATCGCTCAAAAGCACGCTTCCATATACGCGCGCGCCCCTCGCATCTTTCGCTCGCGCGCGCCCTTCGCGCGCCTTCGCATTTACTTACTCGCGCCTACGCGCGTGTTATCTTCTCGCGCCTTCGCGCGCCTTATCTTCTCGCGCCTTCGCGCGCCTGTTACCACCCGTCTAGTTGGCGAAGACTCCCTCCATTACATTAAAGAGGAACCTCTCTCAGTAGCTGTCCTTTGGGTCGAGTCGTATTCTCGTATCCTGGTCTTACTGTAGAACCCCCGTTAGCTTTAGCGTTTCACCTATAGTCAAGATTCCTCACCTTCAACTGGAGCCCACCGCGAGGGTTTCTTGTGTTTCTAGGCTCTTCCAGCTCTCCAATCATCCCCCAAATTCGCCTATTATCCTACCACAGTCATTCCTTATCAGCTTCTCCCATATTCCCAAGTTTTCAGCATCTTGTCCTCCTCCCCAGCGCATTGATAAGCGTTTTTCTCACGCGTTTTCCGAGCGGATCTCTCGCAAACTTAGGGTCGTATTCCCCACGTCCGTCCGGTCATTTTGAGCCCTGGCTCACCGAATTTGGAGCAGTAGTTGTGGAGTTATCGAGTTTTTGGTGTTTTGAGAAGTTGAGGGGAGATAAGGGTTTTCTGGGTGCTCAAAGGCCTGTCTCTTTTAGCTCTTTTGGCCATTTACCATCCTTCAGTGGCTCTGTCCATTTCCCCAATCCGCTTTTGATAGGACCAGCCCTTGTTGCCCTGCACCATACCCCTTCCTCCTCCTCCCTCTTGCACCTCCGCACTTTTTCGCACTTTCACCAGCCCATTTTGCATTGGAACCCCCTCGACCCTACACCCGTTTTGAAGCCCCCGTTCATGGCTTTCATTTGCGCCCATCGGCGCCACGATCCGACACGCCGTTCGCCCACCATTCGCGTTTTCCGTCGCCCCCCATTTTATTGCACCTTTTCCACCATTTTATCTATATCTCCTCACCCTTTGATCGCGCACCTATCGACCCTATACTCATTCTGACCGCATTCGCCGCCGCTTTCCATCCGTCCGATCCGCTTCCCGATACGTCCGCGCGTTCCTCCGCAATCCGCCATTCTCGCATTTCCCTCCCTTTTTCATCATTCTTTTCATATCTTGCTCAGTTCTTGACCAATCCTAGTCGACCCTATACTCATTTCGAAGCCCTCGTTCGCCCCTTTCGATCCGTCCACTCCCCGTCGTCATCCATGCAACCATCATCGTGTTTTACATCACTTTATCATCGCTGCTCCTCCAGTACTCAAAGCAAAGTCTGGAGATTATCGTTTTATTGCATTGCCTGACCCTTACTCACTGGCGCAGTTTACCTGGCATACGCGTCAAGGAAACAAAAGGTGTTTAAGGACCCCCAGGTTAGTTTTCTTAGTTTAGCTTAGCTTTGGTTTGCATAGATAGATGACTGGGGACAGTCATGATTCAAAGTTCCCATGAGATGTAGGGATTCATTTCTGGCTAGGCTTGGAGAGACTGTCTTTACCTTACCTTATGTTGGCACTTTGTAGCTTACATAATCAAGTTATCTTTTCACCAGTTACCAGTATGAGTGAGTCAGAGTACTCAGCAAGTTTCTATCATATTTCCTCTTATCTGAGCCTTGAGTCTGGTCCAGAAACCCTTTAGGGTCGCATAGCAGCTAGGTTCTGCAAGACCCAACATTGTTCAGACTCACCATCTGAATTGTTGTACTTTCAGCGCGTTGCCTAGTCTGCTATACTTGAGACGACAAGTGCATTCAACCCTAAAGGGGAAGCAAGTGCAGCAAGGATCTAGTAGTAGGCGCTGAAGGCGCTACTGGTTGGCGAATGTGAAGCACGGGAAAGCGCAGGTGCGTGCGAGGCGTGGGAATGCGCGTGCGTGTATGCGGAAACAAGAGAGAGTAAGAGTGAGTTTGCTTAAGTGATGATTAGACACTAGACAAGAGGTGCGAGATGCAAGCTGAGAGATGTTATATGCGAGGTGCCAAGGAATAGATTTCAACTATACTCCGCTAGGTAGTAAATGGGTTTCGTTGTGGTTCGGTCCTCTGTCGTTTTTTGTGGGTGAGTAAGTGAGTAATAGTATGTACTGCTGGCGCTTAAGTATGGCACCTAAGCGCTGTCATGCGGAGCCGAAGCGCTACCGAGTAAGGTATGTAAGGATATATGTAAGTAAGGGTCCATGATAAAAATAAAGATGGAACAATATGCAAATGTGAGAAATGGAAATATACGCACTAGGGAACTTGGTGGACAGTGGATGGATGCTTCCGGATGGCTGGTGCTATAGGGCGCTCAAGCGCGGGAAAGCGCGCATGCATATACATCGTGAAGCGCGGGAAGTTGCGCGCACATTGCATGATGCGCGGGAAAGCTGCGCCTCATGTAGGAATAGCTGTAGGAAGCATACAGAGTGATGCTACAAGTTCGTGCTGTATACTCCTTGGTGAAAACTGCAATATTGCACAAGGAGAGGCATGAGTCTCTACAACGGCCATCATGGTTCAGTGGGGGATTAAACACGATGCTTGTGCTCAGTCCAGCGGGAGGCTCATATGGCATGAACCACCCATTTGAGGTATCATTTAGCAAGTTAATTGTGTCAAGATCTGGTGATGAGTAGATTGGTGATTCATGTTCAGGTTGCAGTCGAGGATCCAAAGGCAAGACTGGAGAGGAGTTCATGATTTCACCCAAGTGACATCGTTGATGTGGTGGCTCATGTAGTTCATCATCTGCAGGTGCCGGGAGAGGCCGCTTTGGTGCACGCTTGCCAGTCATGAATAGTCCCTTGTAACGTGGATCGTGATGAAGGTGTGTGTTCTCACTGGCATTGAAAAACGCACTGACTCATTTGATCAACTCATCTCATGTCCCATCCTCTGAAATGTCCAACGTCCATGCAATGTCACAAAGCAATGGGAGCTTCTGGCTTTTGAGCATGCCACTGAACAACATGGTGTCCTTGCCTTCTTGTGTTCTCTGCTCGCGCACCTCGATGGCCTCATTTAGTTTTTTCTGCTTCCGTTCATCCTCCTTCTGTGCTCTGGCATCCCATGCCTCTTTTTGCTTCTGCACTTCCATGCAACCTTCCTTGGTAGTGATGACCCATGATGGCTCAAGAATGTTATGTGCGCCAGCATTGTTCTTCTTCGTCTTTGCATTGAGTTGTCCCTGTAGCCTGTGAATGTGACTTGCAGCGAGTATGGCATGAGCAGTAGCCTCGTCACACTGATGTCTGTACCTTGCAGCCTTTGATGTGAGTTTGGCAAACCTGCACTTGAAAACACTGGACATTACGACTTTATCAGTCTCGCTGATGTCACCATCATTTTCAGAGTCCGAGAGAGGATAACTGTTGAGTGGGGGGAGAGGCTCGATTTTGGCTTCGGCTTCAGGTTCATGCACCAGGATACGTTTCGAATGGCGCGTCGTGAGTGGACATGAATTTGAATGATCAGTGTCAATCAAACCTCCATTGTCAGATCCAGCTTCAGATGACGAGGAATTAGTTCAGTCAATGGGATATCCCTCTGGGAGGTTCAGCTGTGTTGACAAGGATACACTCAGGGCAAAGTCATTAGCTGTAAAGATCTCTGGTGTGCATTTCGGTCGGCTGTTCTCGTCAACAGTGATCCCTGACTTCGACCATGCTTTTTGAATAGTTGATTCCTTGAAGGACTCGTCCCATGCACCTAGATATTCCCGCACAACGTCGCTCGCTTGCATATGCTGACCAGTTTTTTCATAGATCATGTCACAATGACTGTACCAGGCCCACTTGAGGGGTCCGAAGGCCCCGACATCGCATGGATGCAGATGGTGCGTTGTGTGAGGTGGGAGGAGGTACAGTGTGATGTTGTTTGCAAGTGCAGTGTCGATCAACTCAATGGTGTTGTGGGACCCGTGTCCATCGTAGATAAGGACTATTGGCTTCGATGTGTCTGCATGTGCCTTGGCATCACGAACAAAAAATTTTGTAAACCATTCAACACACACAGCATCAGTAGTCCAGCCATTGTCGGTGGTTGCAATCCTAGAAGCACATGTAGCTGTGAGCAAAGGACAACAAACAAGACCAAGATTAATCATAGGACTCCATCTGGTGCATCATACCACTCCGAGCTGTGATATGTGCCCGAAAATACAAAACAGGGCTTCACAGTAGCTGTCCCATCTGTGCAGATGGTTTCAAGAATCGTGACAAGTTCAAGATCATCACTTTTGAGTTTGTACTTGCTTTTGTCTCCCCGTGCAAAGAAAAAGAGCTCGCCATTGGTTTTGCAACCACCACCAAGCTGAATGCCTATTTCATCGAAGTTGAAGATGTTGCAGAGAGGGATATCACTGTTGCTGAATATGTGCTGGATGTTCTCGAAGTGCTTGTTGACAATTGTAAAGTTGAATTGTCGTGCATGCTTTGGATCAAGTCCAGAAGGTTGGAGAAGAGTGCAGTCAGGATTTCGTCGAATGAAATGTTCAATCCAGCATCATGATGGCTTGCATCCACACAGTGATTCAATCTTAGGAGCAATGGTACGTTTTGACAGTGGTATTCCAGTAGCTCCGAGCCACTTGATCCAGTTGCGAAGCATGTTTTCCTGAGTGTGGTTGAGGAGCTGTTGTTGCATGTGAGCTTTCACGCAGGGTTTAGTCTTGCCAAGAAAACACCAGTTGACAGTGTGGTAAAAGTCAGTGAGACCAAGTTCACGGCAGGCCATCGCAACATTGGTGTATTTCTTTTCACGAAGTGCAGTGATGGCTTCCTGGATGCGTGCTTCATATGCCTCTGCCTTGAGACCATCCTTGCGGTATAATGCTGATTTCGGCATTATAGAATGAGTGGAAGTGTATGTTTATTAATGTAGTACTTGTAGACAATTAGAGTGTGCACCTGGCACTGGATATGATATATGATTGATGATAGTTTGTATAGCGAGTCGCGTGCAAATGAACCAATGTGTTGTGAGCCTGGAGATGTCACATGTCTGTCACATTTGAGCTCACCATGATTTGCACAACTGTCTCTTTCATACAAACCTCTTCCAAACACCGATTGAGGGGGCAGAATAGGTAGCAGGAGTGTTCTAGTTTATGCACATGTCTTTTTTTCCCAAATTTCATACTTGTGCAAATGTGCAACATGTCAATCATTGTCTGATGTGCAAAATTGAGTCTGATTTTGACCAGTGTTGATTTTCTGCAGGACGCAAAACTCTGCCAAGGCTCTTCAAATTACGCATATGAACTCTTCTACAGACTACTGACACAGTCCATTTTTTTCGGTACTTAATTATTTGTGAATTGAGGCCATACATCAAAATGTTGCATTACCGGGCTGATTTGCATTACTGGGCCATCGATAGTACATAGTGCTATGCATGTAATACATCCCCCTCCATCAATACCTGCATCACATAGGAAAATAATACTCACCTCACTACCCCCATTGCTCAGGAATCAACAAGACCATACCTCACTTCCTCTTAGACTGCCCTCATTACTACTGTGAATGCCATGTAATAACTTGGGCCCTAGGCCATGATGCCTCCTTCATGTCATTCCTTCTCTTGGACTCAGCTGCAATGCCACACTTAGTGTGCTATGTCAATACTACTGGAAGGTTCAAGAACAATCTAGGTGTGATCCCACTACCCCACAAACTGACAGACTGATACAGCACACCTCTATAGATTCAACATGTACCAATTCAATGCTTCTCTGACTCCTGTACTAGCTCACTATATACCAAAGAGTACATGTTTAGTTTAAGCCAATATTGTATATCAACATGTACAGCACTCAAAATCATCCCCTCCCACCAGAATAGTGTGTCTAAAATAGGAACAGCAGACTAATGGAGGTACACCCCACATCAGGGCATTCATGCACTCAGGGATGTAAAAGGTACACCAGGGGTCCCTTATGTTAGAAAGTAGTGTCCTACATAGAGTACAACTCTGCAAAGGACAAAAGTTGGATTACAACCCCACCCACTCCCCCCCATTCTCTCTGAAAAATGAAGAGCCTCAGGCTAGGGACGAGGAAGGGAAAATTCAGTCTTAGTTGGAAAGACTGAGGGAAAGGAATATTCTAGACACTGAATATTAAAGGATCATTGAAACGGAGTGAACGTGAATGGAACTTGTGTGATAGGTGAATGTATATGTAAATAGATACGTACGAAGGATGTATTGTGATATCGGCAAGACGCAGCGAATAATTGTCCTGGTGACTGCATTATAATTACTGTCAAGAAAACGTAACGAGGATTGCTTCCGTCTCTTGCAAGTCTACTCCAGAGCTGATAGGTAAGACATCAACGGTTAGGGACCCATCAACTCTACCGTCGCTAGTCTCGTACGTCTGACCTCCCCAGGTCAGATTACTGGTGTCGGAGGCATAGCTATAGATAGCTTTAGCATCCAGGCCGCAACGATGAAGAAATCAGCTCATACCCAATTTTCAGCGTCTTCACGCTCGTATTGTTAGGAGGATATCCGAGACCCGTGAAAGAGAAATCGATGTGAGTCGAATTCCTTGCACCAGCGCCGGAAAAGTACGCGACCGTGTTTATGAAGACAGCTCTTGAGAGGCTTCCATGCTCAAAAAATGCATAGCCCGATACATTATTTTCATCGATGGAGATTTCAACTGCCTGCGTGGTCCCAGATGACCCGATAGCCTCTGCGACGATAATAGCTGCATAGTATGCTGGCTGTACGTGCGGTGCCAGCGGTGCAATCGGGGAACCGTCGAGAATTGAGTAGTTAAGCGTCACGGGTTGAATCTGCTCATAAGGGGATTGAGCAACGCCGCATTGACTTAGATGAGTACTGACCAAATTGTACTTGTAGCCAATGCCCTCATGGAAGTGCAAGCGACTAATACCAACTTGTGTGGCATACAAAGTGTAGTCAAGTAACCAGAGGGCGGCGCCGGCTGTATTGCTAACATCTGGTGAAAAGGACGATCATACGTAAGTTATTGCGACCATTGTTCATGTTGTCGACCTTACTAGGTGCACCGTGGCAACTGATACCTATGAACAAGTTAGCAAGTCTAGTGCTGTCGAACAATTATCAGACGATAACTTACTGTTTGTCTCCCCGAGGATGTACTTCAGCCCGTTGACCAAGGTCGCCTCAATATCTGGGATAAACGCGGATAAATTACCACGGATATAGCTCTTGGTCATTAAGTCCTGCAGCGCAGCTCCGCTGCCAGTACAGAATGAGCCACTATAATGGTGCTGCGAAATGCTAACCATGGGATTCAGCACGCCATCCAGATTCTAAGGTTGTATTTAACATACGTCTCGATCAGTTGACCTGCAGGAGATTCAAGAATGCCCAGATTAAATATAGCTTGCGGAGAGAAACCGCTAAGGTTGTTGTGAGAAGACCCAGCGAAAGCGGCTCCGATTAATTTTGTGCAAGATAACTTGGAAAGGTTGGCTGTTATCGATACGTTATACGCAAATTCCTCCCACCTATATACATACCGGTCAGCACTAATAAGGAAGTCGTCGTCATAAACTTACTCAGAGACATATTCTTGTACATTCCAGCTGCCGTTACGGCTCTTATGCTTGTGGTAGAGATCAGCCTCGTTGCCAACTTCGATGAACTTCAGATCAATGTGTTTCTCTAGGACAGCGGGGGAAGAAAATGCATTCATGAGCGCGACAGTTTCGAGGTAGGCTGCCGTGAGGTTGTATTCCCTCAAGTTCAAGCCCCAGTGAACTTGCGTCCCTGAAAGTAAAGCAAGTTAGTCGCTTGAGAGTCTCTGAAAAGTTAAACTACCGTTGGGAAGATGAGAGATAATATCATAGAAGCCTTGCCCAACAGTTATATTAGTGGCTTCTGGGTATGGCGTGATTGTGCTTGAAGGAGGGAAAATATCTTCTTCGTACTATGCACCAGCTAAACACACGAACCAATTCACATTAAAATAAATTTACCTCGACGTCATGGCTGAAATCAGTATGGTCCTCCGAGTCAGCACCTATTCTCACGAAGGGAGGAGTATTCGTAATTTGGATAAAGTTATCAAGGACGTTGTTGAAAAATGTATTTGGTTCTGTCGTCCCTGCCCATTCGTTCCACCTATCTTGCTCGATTGAAAGCGAAACGAGGTTCCCCTTAAGTGGTGCTGCTCCCAAGGGCGCGGTAAGAGGAATTGTGACTTCTATTGCTGAGACGATTGGAACGACGAGCGTGATGAAGTGGGTACACCACATCATAAATCGCGGCATGGTGTCTTCTTGGTTCTGGTACAAGCCAGGCTAGAGTGCAACTCCGAGATCATATATACGGTTGTAGGCGGGATGACGATCCGATTGGCCGTCTTCTTATGTCCGGTAAGGTGTCGTGCGTGGAATCTGTACAAAAATGAAACATGCATCACGATGAGGACGCGAGTAGACTAGCATGCCACGCTCCGAAATCTGTTGCAATTAGCGGGTTTTCTCTTTTTGGAGGTTACGAGACCACGTCATAGTTCGGTGACAATTCCGGGACCCTGTTGCAAATTATGAGCATCTGCGCATTCTTAATGTTGTCATTCCCAAATATCCAAAGTTTCCGACCGTCCGAACGTTTGAAGAGAAGCTGGATATTATCAAGTAATGGATGAGTCCAGATGTCCAGCGCAGGGGAGCATGTGTTTGTGTATCACAGTGCTAGCGAACTGAAGAGTGTAGCCGCATCCACACAATGCAATGCTGTCAAGTTTGATAAACAAAAGCCGAGGCGAACAGGATAGCCGAAATTAACAGCAGAAACAGCAGGCGTCACTAGAAGACCTCCGCGAGAACAACAAGCACGATTACAAACTCCAGAGCGGAAAGACTGTCAGGCTATCGACATTTAAAGGGTCTTGGGATTCTCGGAGTGCTGTTCAACGCTATTCACGATCGGTGACTGTCAATACCGTTCACTAGCATTATGTAGTACGGTGTCTCCGGATTATGGCAGTTGCCTAAAGTAGTATGCTGATATAACCAACTCCTCTGCTAAGGTTAGCTTCGAGCAACTCTCTATCATGGCAGACGTCCGTGCCCTACTTAAAGCCAAACGCCAGGAAGCACGAGTAACCCATTCACTAGCATCTTATACGACAACCGGACAGTTGCGATGCTCCGTCTGCGGAACGAATATCAAGCATGCATCTGCTTGGGACGGTCATCTCGGCAGCAAAGCACACCGTACGAACGTGTCTCGCGCTAAAGAACAGGAGAGGGTTAGGGAACAGCGACAGGCTGCACAGGAGGCTAACGTCGCTAAAAGAAAGGCAGTTGAAGATGTCCCTGGCGGAGATGCAGCCAAGAAGCAGAAAACCGAGCCTGCTACCTCAACTCCTCGTTCTAGCGCGTTTCCGTCAGACTTTTTCTCTGACCCCTCAAAAGCGCCACCGCCATCCCTTTCAGACAACTCGGATGACGAAGAGGTCGACTTTTCTATAGTTGCTCCCGCGAAGGAATCGGGGCCACACACTCAGGCTGTTATCGTTACTCAACCAGAGCTTGACCAAGAGTGGATCAAGTTCCAACAGACGGTGATTAATGCGCCTGATGCACACGAGACATATGACCGGGCGACTGTATTTGCAGAACCGGATCTGGTTTCTGACGTGGCAGAAGGTTTCCCTCCCCTGCAGGGTGAGAAGGATCCTCCAGAGGTTGAGGCTAAATCAGACCCGGACGAGGAAAGGCGGAGGAAGGATCAGGATGAAAGGGAAATGATCATGGACCGCTTATTAGATGAGGAGAGGGCACAGGAAGAGGCAGACATGAAAGTCAGTGTACTGAAACGTAGGTTGGAGGCATTGAGGATAAAACGAGAGGCTGCACAGACAAAGCCAAAAATTGCGGTGTAGCAAGGTTTTCGATAATTATTTATTCCCTCGATCGAGTCTGAATCACATGTTCTAGGTGTAATATACCATGATCTGATTGCACGGCATATATTTTGGCGTCTGGCCAGCGCCAGTGCTCCATCCGAAATATGGCCCTCGTCCACGCGCACTTGTTTCTTAACACGGGCTATCGCCTTACGCTTTCACCCATCGCAAGTGAATTCAGTGCGCGAATGAAGACTTCCACTTTCAATCATACCTAGCATTATTTGCACGAGCAGATCATTTCAAGACTCCAAAACCTAATGCAGATCAACCTTGACACTCCCGCTTCCCTTTCACAAATACTTGGCTCAGAAAGTACGAACTTGTTCAGTTTCTTGACAATGTAAGCCCTCCCCGAGTCAGCAGATATGCAATGATGATGTGTTGGACATCTGACTACTTGGATTAACGCGAGTCTGAATTATCTCGATCGTGGCAGGTACGATATGCTGCAAAATAATCAGCTGTAAAGGACAGCAACCCGATAGCTGGGGGACGGACTGACTCGTTCAAAATCGATGGTGGAGGACTACGTGCGACTTCAAGATGCACTCCCTTGCATACGGGCGCCGTGTGCCTCGCGGGATTAGATGTCTAAGCATCTGGAAGCACACATATGGTCCTCTCGATCAGGGTTTAATAGCTGCCAGATGAATGGCTCACAAAGTAGAAGGTGAACCTCTCTATAATGTGGCTCGCCGCATATCTAAAAGCCACCATAACTTCAGATGTACACAACAGCAGCCGGAATGTGCGGACCACGTGCCGGGCTACAATGCCAGAACAGACCTGCGACATGGCGTGCAACAACTCATGCACGCTCACTGTTTTCCGGGTATAGCATAATAGCGCTGGAGATTGGTGTGAGGGACGTAGGGAGGAGAGAAAGAACAAGCAGGATGTTGTCATAGACGATTGAATTTTGAATTTTATATTTGGCCATCTACGCTCACACTGGCATAAACTTAGCTCAGGTGACTAGGTTCCTCGATGGCTCAACGTTCAACATTCAACTAGACCAATGAAATAAAAACGTCCCGAATCCAATCAAACGTCCGAAATCAAAGCAAAGCTCGCAAAATCGCTGGCAACAGGTACGCATAAGTGTCCAAAGACTTATATGCCACTATATCAGAAGGAACGGCATTCAGAGACCTTATACGTCGTTTGTACTCTCCCCAAATACGTCTTGCAAGCATTACCAGATGCAA
This sequence comes from Suillus discolor, assembly GCF_016758755.1. Lineage (NCBI taxonomy): Eukaryota > Fungi > Basidiomycota > Agaricomycetes > Boletales > Suillaceae > Suillus > Suillus discolor. Next base: position 62,790 of record NW_024541347.1, read on the forward strand.
AGTTGCCAATATCATGAGACTGTGGGGGTAATACACCCACTTCTGTCTCAGTCATGTTGCCCACAATACGCGCAAGTGGGGGTAGCACGCCCATGTAAAAACGCGTCCGATATTGTGGCCAAAGCTCCGCGTCGTCAGAAAACAGGCGCTGAGCCGCTCGTTCCACGATTGAAGCTGGTGGCTCGGTCACGTGCAAAGTTCAGCAACACAGCGGAGTCGCCCTTGGGTAGATGAGTTGAAAGTAAGTTTGATCTGACGTGTGAAAACTTGCAGTGGCTATAGGCATAATATGTCAAGATTAATTGGACAGTTTATACTTTTGGCTTTGGTATATCTGCTCCGTCCGACGGTACCTTATCTTGCATCCCTACCCAACGTCTCCATTCTAGCCCTTGCTTGTGAACCATCATCAGGGCCAGCATCACCGGTAGATACCACAGGTAGTTTTGAAATGATATCCTTGCTTCCTTTTCTCCACAACGCCGCCACCAGGCCCAAGAACCACGAACGCAAATTGCGTTCGGGACTAAGCTTGTGATAGCAAAGGCCCACGTAGTCAATCCTGACAGTGGGAATAAGATAGAACAAATAGGGACAAGGAGTAAGGAGTGGCGCAGAGCCACGAGAGCATTCTGTTGTGGGTTTAGCACGCACAGCATCTTGTAGCCTGCTTGAGCGTAGGAACCTCGAATAAAATGCGACAATGAGTTGAAATGAGGGAATTGCCAACTGTACAGAAGCATGAATAATGCGAACGCGCCAAGGGGGTTATCAATCATGGACGTGTCTAGTGGTGCCTCTGTGAAGTACGAAGGAAGGAAAAGGTGAATTGGGTAATCTGCAGATGGGAGAATTTTTCCACCACAGGCCGTCCAACCCATGACCGGCGGGATACCACCAACGACTGCGCCCACCCAGGTATTGGAGACGCTTTTACGTTTTAACCAAGTGTATGCCGCTGCATAAAGTACAATGTTGGCTGCGCCTAGACATGCTGTAATTGGGCTCGCCATGAACCACAGTACTGCAGGACCTGCTACTCCTGTCACAGCGGCAAATCCTGCAGCGTGCAAAGGGGAAATGGCTCTGCGAACCAACGGTCTTTGGCGGGTGCGAGCCATTTGAGCATCATAAGGTATTTCTTGAAGTTGATTCAAAGTATTTGCCGAGGCTGAACAGAGGGCCGTGCCAACAGCTGTGGAGAGGAGAATTGGGACTGTCGCAGGAAGTGGTGAGAGAGCTACTCCTGACATTGCGGTCAATACGACCAAGATAGTCAGGCGTGACTTGGCAAGCTGCGCGTAAATCCTCAGTAGGCGTCTCGGGGTGAGTACTTCAACTTCTTTGAAGCCTGCGGGGGTGACGTGAATTGCATCTGGTTCTGCAACTGCATGTGCAATGCCCCGGACGCGAGTCATATCAGAAGGCTTTAGCCCATCACTGCGAGCGGACCACAGTTGATTGTGGCAAAAGAAGGAGGTAAAATCTCGACCCGCAGAAGATACGGTGTACGGTCTACTGAAAGCCGTGGAGGCCATAAACCTTTGGCTAGCGAGAGAGCGTGATGCACTTGACGTGCGGGAAATAAAAATTTTGCTACATGACTGGAAAGCATGTATTTTTCTCATTTCTGAATACAGAGGAGTGATTTGTGAATGAGCTTGTTGTCACGGATAGCGGCGACCAACTCACCTGCACCAGCGCACAGACCAAGGTTTCAGTCAGCGGAGTTTGAACGCCGTCTCACACAACGACTCGTTACACGTTTCTAAAAAGTTTACAGCAAGCAGCTTACTGAGCTCTTGTAATTGCACCTCAGCATTGTCGCAAGGTCCCGTCTTAATACCTTGCCATGCCTGGCACACATCTCCTCCCACCAAATCTTCTAAAACTATTTGCACCTCGACCGCCTCTTCCCTATGCACGACCAGTTGGCAAAGACATTCATCGTGTAACTTCCAAAAATGTTGATGGTGTTGCAAGTATCCTAGCGCGACTCAAGGAAGTCTCAACTGCAACATTAATCGCGGGGAATGGTGAAGTTGGAGACGGGATGGAAGAAGGCGAGGAACCTGCATTTACACTGGCCGAAGAAACCAAACGGCAAATTCGGAGAGAGGAACGCAAAAAGAAAAAGACAGAAGAGTTCAAGATCGCAAAGGAGACCTGTGAGTGGTCATTTTTGTCGACGTGATATAGGTCCGCTAAGCATCTTCATATTTCTAGACAAGCCTGCAGATGATGCGGAAGCCATTGGAGACCCATATAAGACGCTCTTCATCTCACGTCTGGTTAGCTTCATCATCGTATCAATTCTGTGCGTTTCGCTCACCTTTTGATGCAGAATAAAAATGCCACCGAAAGTGACCTTCGACGCGAGTTCGAGAGTTTTGGCACCATTGAACGGGTAAGGCTTGTGCGGGACCAGAAAGGTCGTTGCAGAGGCTACGCATTCATCGTCTATGAACGCGAACGAGATATGAAAGGTAATGATGGTAAAAGTGTTGTTTCTTTCATTTGTACTGAGCTCTTTTTAGCGGCTTACAAGGAATCTGATGGTTTACATATCATGGGCAAACGCATACTTGTCGATGTCGAACGTGGTCGGACTGTAAGAGGGTGGAAACCCCGTCGTCTTGGTGGAGGTCTTGGCGGACGCCCCAAACCAGTCGAACAACCCGTATTACCCCCTCCAAGAGTTCCCGGTGGACGAGGCGGTTTTGCAGGCGGTGGGGGAGGAGGTAGGGGAGGAGGATTTGGCGACCGGGGCGGATTTCGTGGCGGTCGCGGTGGCGGATTTAGAGGGGGCGGTGGTGGCTTTGGGGAACGAGGTGGCGGCTTTGGGGACCGGGGTGGCTTCCGGGGTGGAGGTGGAGGTGGCTTTCGAGGTGGACGTGACGATGGCTACAGGTTGGTTCAAACATTCAACATAATCTTCATTTGTGACTTATCTCTCTACAGGGGTGGTCGAGGCGGGGGCGTTGGTTACCACGGAGGTGGATTTGGCGGTGATGCTCCTGCTAATGGCTTCGGCCCTCCAGGTGCTCAAGCTCCTGGTGGTCCCGGTGGCTTTGGCGGTCCTCCACAACAAGGCTATGGACCACCAGGAGGCGGCTTCGGTCCAGGTAGAGGTGGATTCCGTGGAGACCTCAAACGTGAAGGACCTGGTGGGTATGATGACAGGGACGCCAAGCGACCGCGATATTAGTTGCGGCTGGGTGAGATACGTCCAGTTTTTTTTTCGGTTCTCTCGAGCTTCTTGCTTCAAGTCCCATGACTCTGCGCTAGGTGGGGTGTGTAAGTACTGAACGCTTTTGTTGTCACATTGCTCTGCAGCCTTTTGCGTAAGTATCACTATTTTATTACTAGGAGATGGCCTATTTTTATGGGTGATGGTTAAGGCAAGCGTGAGTGCTATACTGTTACAACGGCCTTTCAGTACTTGAGCAATAGTAGTCATGATGTACAGATGAGAAGCGTAATATGACTATTATGTTACTATTATGTGAAACGTTTTATTCGGAGGATTTTCGGGCCAATCAGCGCCTATCAGCGCCCGCCTCAAGGTTCGATCTGAGATCACTGACAGGCCCGTGGTTACGGTCCCTATACGGTACTGTGACGGTAAGTACGTACCCCTTGGTACCGCTGGCGGTGGGCAACCTTGTGCAGGATGCAGTCTGAGTGTTGCAGTGTCGGTTAGATGGTTTTCATAAGTCTGCGTGTCATCTGACTCAACTTTGCTGACTTCAGATACAGTGTGATCAACGGATCGCCGGTAAAACCAGACTATCGGCTTCTTCGGGAGAGAACGTCACGGATCACAGGCTAGCACAGCCTGAGGCAAAACGTTGACATGTCCGATCGGAAGTCGATCCTTTTACCTTCAAAAATCTTTGCTGTAAAACATATTTTTGGGGTCTTTGGTATGTTATGTAAGTATTATGACTACAGACAGTGAGGCATGATGCAGTACCCCGTTTTTGAGCCGAAACTGTCCGCGTACTTTTTCTATCAAGAGACACATGGAATGTTATTCGCGAAAAAGGTTAGTTCTCATGTTGATCATTTCTTCCGAACTGCATAGCAACTCCCGGTGCCGCAACTTTTTTGTTCAGCCGCACCTACCATCAGTTTGTTTCAGAGACCGGATAAGAAGCTGAATTCTTAAGTGCCAGCACACTAGATCGTGATGCAGGTTCGGGTGCGGTAAGTAAGCTTTGCTTGCTTGACAGACAACGTACAAACATGCGTATCTGCCCGCCAATGGTAGCAGTTCCTGGGACCCATCAAAGATTCAACTCAGCCAGCTACCCGAATCCGACAGATCATTCCAAACTAGTCATCATTGCAAGCAGGATTACAGCATACGGACATGACCCTACCCAAGGATTCCGCTTGTTTAGAACACTAACCATGGAGCAAACTTTATAACGCTCTGGGCACCGCGTTCAAGTTCATCTCACTCTGTCGAACTTGCACAAGAGTTTTCTACGCAGAACATCAAATTTTATGGATGCGTAGTTCAACCGTCGCAGCACGGAAGTAGACATCTCCCCCAACTACGGTTCCTTGGTTGGTACCCCGATCCGGTGAGTTCCATTATTTTGGCTTTGATTCGTACCTTCCTCTCTCCTTCCATGCGTGAATCTTCCTGCGCGACCCATCATTCTCCTTTCTGACTTGCCTTTTGAGTAGGCTGCGTGATCGCCTGATCTGGCGTACGATTGGTCTGCCACCTCTCTGACCGTTTCTGGCTACCTTGTCCTTACAAGGGCCTGAATTGCGTCTCATTCAATTCAACAACTTGACATTAGGGCAATCGATCTCCGGTTTTTACAACTGCACCAAAAGCCGCCCAAATAAACAAGTAAAAGGGATAACCTCCCTTGCTGCGATCGTCTGCTTTCTGCTTCCTACCTCTGCCGCTAGACTTGGAAGCTGGGTACGAAACCTGTACTCCAGAGCGCATTTTGTGCGTTCGTCTCTGGATGCATATGGCACGTGCAGGCTATGTTGGGCAGGATGAACTGCCAAGGCATCCTTTACACTGCGAAAATCCCCATACTTCGTCAGACTGTTCGCCTTCTCCCATTAGTTCATCAGCTCAGTCTCCGGTCAATGTTGGGACCGTCCGACCCAGCTCCGCGTCGTTATCAGACAGCAACGAGGCAGATTCTGGCAAAGTCCCATCTTCTGGTCCAGAGAGGTCAAAGTCCATCAGCGGCGTAGGTGCCAAGTGGGAAAGAGAGAAGCGAAAGCGTTCACGTGTCACTCCTGAACAACTTATCCATTTGGAACGCTTCTTTTCGATGGACAGAAGTCCCACCGCAGCGAGGAGGAAAGAAATCAGTGATTTGTTGGGCATGCAGGAACGACAAACACAAATATGGTTCCAAAACAGGTCTGTAAATTCTCTGCAGCGCACAAGCACCGCTGATAACGGCCCCTCAGACGCGCAAAGGCCAAATTGCAAGATGGCAAGAAGGGTCGAGGGGACGGCGCTGAAACCCCACCAGATACTCCCCCAGAATTGGCGACCGGATATGAAGCAGAGTTACATAGCCTCATACATGAAGACGAACGTAAGTTGCCAAACTTTTGGAGCCTGGTTTCTCTACTTATGCCGTCTTTGCTACCAGCGGTGACTATCATTCCATGTAATGATTTGTCTATAGGGACGTGGCGTCGTATTGCAACCGCTGTAGGGAAGCATGATCTCGTGGCCTACCTGTGTGACGGCAAGCGGTGCTTGACGTGGTTCATCCACTCGGCGGGCTATGGCTTTAAGATGGAAATTCCTTTCGACATTATCGTTCATACGGAATTTACAAACGCGGCGCCAGGGTCAGGACTGGCTTCATTTATCCTTTCACAACCGCCAACTTTTTACCTCGAGTCCTTCTCGAGTCCTGGGCCTACCCGACAGTGGAAAAAATGTGCGGATTGGACGGAAGGACAACAAGCCACTAAGATCCTGCGTCATGACTTGATAGGTTCAGCGGTACAGCTTGCACACATTCTGCGTCATCTGAATGCCCATGCTTCTGGGTCGGATATTCGCCTTCATTCACCGTCCTATTACTCTCAGGAGCCACCGCCACCTCTCATGGAGGTCCCCCAACCTCCCATGGCAATTTTAACAGGACCCGCATACCCGTACGGTGGAGATGTCAGCGACTCTAGAAGGGCAGAAGGTCCTGTTCACATAAGGAGAAGATCCTTTTCAGGTGGTACCATGCAATTGAGTCATCTCCATCGCCCTAGTCACCAGCCTCTCGCTGTGGACTTGCCTGTCAATCCAACCCCAGGGCCACACTCAGCCCCGTACGCTTCATCATCTTTCTCACCGTATTCTAGCCGTAATCACCCGTCCATCCACCTATCGTCTCATTCACCGATGTTCTCGGAATATGCGAACTCCGCGTCATCGCATAGTGCATCGCAACAATCTCAATCCCCAGTCGACTACGGTCCAACCGATACCCATAGTGTCCCCCCACGTTCTTATTCATCCGCACCAGTGCATCATATGTATGATGGCACTATGTCGATGACTTCTCCATACTCTAGCAATGGACCAACCCCTAGTTCCTCTTCCCAGACACCATTCGTTTCTCCTTCGCCGCCGTTATTGACAACTCCATTTTATCCTCCCACAAATGACTACAGCACACGAGGCTGAGCCTCATTAACTCAATACCTGGTTTACTATATGAATCTGAGATGAACCCTTTGATCAAAAATTGTAACACCCTGGACCTTTGCGCTACTTCGCATGGGTTGCCCAATAATTTTTCGCCTTCATTTGCGGTACAAACTTCATTCACCTTCGCTTCGCAAGTTGACTTTTAACATTTTAATACCCTGCACCGCTTCGCTTCCACATCTTTGGTACGGGGTCTGTCATTCCACGCTCCATGGGAAGCATACCTTCCTTCGTTGAACGCTGGTATACATCTTTGTTTAATACCTTACTCGCAAACACAAAGACACATTTTCATACACCATAGCTTGCACAGTAGATGGTAATAAATCCTCCATGCCAGCCTCGTGATTTCAGGGTCGAGAATGGAGCCGCCTTAATGACATGCAGGTGAGATTGATGAACAACTAAAATGAAAGTACGATTGACGGAGGGAGGTGGTATAGATACAATATGCCGACTATATCTGATTAAGTTGCCGCTGCTCGCGTTCTCTGCTTAAGCGGGCACTGTAGGTTTTGCTAATTATGTTGACTGCGAGACCGTGAGCAGCTGCATGCCAGGGTATCTTGGTCAGACACTCACATGTTTCCAGGTAACGTTCGAGGCATCGAGACAAACATGTCTAGATGTGAGAAAATGTCAGCATCTACCTTGCGAACTCTGTGAGCACACTCACCTCCTCTGAGCTAGACAAGGAGGTCCCAGGTTTCGCTATGCACTTAGCGAAGCATTTCTCATTCGTTTTCTGAAAGCCTTTGTTACTGTGGACACTAGTAGAGAGAGTAGGGACCACACGTTTATAAGCTCCTGCGCGCTAGCAAGGGCAATCTCGGAGCGCACACCATTCATCACGGCTTCTTTTTTTGCAGTCATGTCTACAAAGCATGTGCTGAGTAGCAGTCAGAATATAGCTGCACGTCACATACCTGACGGAGAACTAGACGACGACGACGATTTGAAGAAGTCGGACATGTTGCAGACAACGAGGAGCTAGTGGGATAGCTTGGAAAGTTCCTTGGAACGACTTGGTTCAACCGGTTGAACGAAAATTCTTGATGAACTTTGAAGTGACGACGGGTCCTGTACGTGTGTGATTTCGGGAGCAATTGGACACTCTAACGGGCGCGCGGTATCTTTGTACTGCGATCGCAGTGATACTAAGAGCAGTCTCATACGTTCATGGGTGCACGCGAATCCACCGGACGCAACACTGAATCCGAAGATGCAGTCCCTGACTACTACGAGTTGCTGGGTGTCGAGGAATCGGCAAACGGCGACGAGATCAAGGTATGATGCGTCTCACATCAACTTTTGTGTCACTGATTCAGTATCCGTGGTCTAATTGTCCTCAAGAAAGCCTTTCGAAGATTAGCCCTTGTTCATCATCCTGACAAGAATAAAGATGATGTCGAAGGTGCTACCAAAAGATTCGCCGCTATTCAGCAAGCATATGAGGTGCGATTTCTCACCCTCAAGGATGAGTCGAAGGCTCATCGCATGTCGGATCGACAGGTGTTGAGTGATAACCAGGTTGGTACCTGCTATTTATGCGTTCCTCTGTGTAGCTCCTGACTGTACCGTGCAAGTAGGAAAGAGCCTGGTATGACTCTCACAAAGCATCTCTGGCACCGGAACCTGATGCAGAGGCCGTCTTCGAGGACATCCGAAAAGGCGCCCCACCTCCCCGTGCCCGCGACCGGGGGCTGACTGTCAGACATCTCGCTCGATTTTTTGATGCGACAGTCTGGTCAGGCTTTGACGATAGCGAGAATGTGCGTTCCACGTATAATGCATTGCCCCACATAACCGCAATAATACATATATCATGATCACTACTCATACTCACCACCACCAGAGCTTCTTCACAATCTATCGCAATCTCTTTACACGCTTGGCACAGGAGGAGAACCTCATTTCCCAGATCGAGTATCCCAGCTTTGGAGACGCCTCCTGGCCTTGGTCCACACCCAAATCAACAAATACGCCCGCCGCACGCAATTTCTACAATGCGTGGCTTAACTTCGCGACTCTCAAGGATTTCGTATGGACGGAACAGTGGAATCTTGCAGAGGCACCCGATCGCCGAGTGCGACGGTGAGTGATAGTGTCTTCTCGCATTATATGGCTGAACACCTTTCAGGCTCATGGAGAGAGACAACAAAAAGGCCAGGGATGAGGCGCGAAAGGACTATAATGAGACTATCAGAGTGATTGCTTACAGCTACATCTTACTAAAACATTTTCTAAATTTCGGTGCGCAGCAACTGGCTACTTTTATTCGCAAGCGCGACCCGCGATACAAGGTTCATCTGGCTGCACAATCTCAAGCCAACAAAGTCTTATCCGAAGCTAAAGCCCCCACATCTGGGTCCTCCACTCCACGCCCCCAGCCTGCCAAACCTTATGTAGAGCAAGCTTGGCAAAGAACAGGGGGTATGGATCATGATGCTGATGCCGACCTCGAATGGGCGGCAGGTGAAGGTAACACAGAGGAATGGGAGTGTGTCGCATGCGGGAAGACTTTTCGCAGCGAAGCTGCATGGGACAGCCACGAGCGTAGCAAGAAGCACATGCGTGAGATCGAGAGACTGAAGAGAGAGATGTGGGAAGAGGAAGAAGTACTCCAGCATGGACCGGAGGAGGGAGAAAGCGACGAGATCCAGGAGGTGGATGGAGACTTCGATAGCGAGTTCGTTCCTCTACCCCCACCAACGCCTCCAGAGCCGGTACTCGAAAACAGAGACGAAGATGAAGTCGGTTCACCCACAGAGGAACTCCCGGCTGAGGATGACCAACTAGTACGCAAAAAAGATGAAAAGAAAAAATTCAAGCCCCAAACAAGACCATCAAGCGATGCGCCAGCATCCTCCCCTCCACCAAAAAGTAGGGATGATTCTCAGGAAGTGATGTCTTCCCAGCCTGAGCTTTCAAAACGGGAAAAACGAAAGCTCCGAGAGGCGAAGAAAGCCGCCAATGTTGTCGAGGCAGAACACAGCATGGTCTGCACATCTCCATACGCGCAATGGTTCTATTGTGTTGACATACTTATAGGTTTGCAACGTGTGCAAATCACCCTTTGAGAGCCGTACAAAGCTATTTATACACATCCGCGAAACAGGACACGCGCTTGCTGAATCCGCCGAAGAGTCGGCGCGAGGGAAGAAAGGGCGCAAGGGGCGATTGTGATCGGGTTGACGATGAAGATCGCTATCGATACCAGATAGAAAATGGGTCACCGGAACGCATAGCATCTTGACACCCTAGAATTTGCACTAGGATGTGCCAAGCTATGAGATATATAATCAGCTTAATAAAATGTCCAGTACAGATGATAAACACACAAGCACTCTACTAGAGCAGCATAAACACGACCAACGTAGACTCAACTATCCCATAAGCTGTGAAACGTCCTCTGGTGGGTATTTTGTCTGAGAGAACGTCAAGAGCCTGAGAGGATGCATCAGCCGAGTTGGCACTTGGAGTGAAGCAAGAATGAAAAGGAAATATACAAAAGAAATGAGACTAACCGTTTGAGGCTCTGTATATATTTCCTGCTGACTTCGTCATTCAGCACATGCGCAACCTGGTCTGTGGAGATCTTTTCGCGCGCGGAACGTTCATGGATACTAGCAAGTCGTTTAAATGAGACGAACGTGATGGTAAGAATGGAGGACAAATGCGCACCCCACCATCGTAACACCAATCGGCCATGGCGCATTTCCAATGGACAGCCGAAGGTACGAGTCATTTGCTCTCTGATATTGCCGCTTTTGCATGTAATATACTATTTCAGCTATGCGTACAAGCATGTCCGGCGGTAGATTCTAAGACAATCGAGTGTCAGCTCAATGATTCCACTTTTAAAATAAAAAGTCTGTGGTGACAACAAACAACGTTATGTGTGAAGTTTTTATGAGTGGCATAAAGTAAATTCGAACATTATATACAAAGACAAGAAATGAAATGATCGAGAAAAGTGGAAGGGTAGACTCACTCGTGAACGAAGTGTTTTAAACAGCGGCTTTAGATACTCGGCAGATTGGACTTGCGTTGCTGCAGCCAGTTTGCCCTGGTGAGTCCGCTTGACGTTTTCTGTATCTCCTGTTAGACATAAAGTTAACACTTGTGCAAGACATACCTGGTCGTTCATCCATTGCCTCCTCCCATTCCTTGAGCGTCCGCTTGAGTGCGTAGTATATGACGGGGTACAATTTGTCCGGATCTGTCTTTAACAACCCTAGATCCACCATGGCTACACTCCCAGCATTGTTGCTCACTTCTCCGTCCTCTTTCTTCTTCCCCTTATCGTTTTTAGCCCTCAACTCCCTCTCAACACTCTCAACATCTTCCAGTGCCTTCCTAAAGTCATTTGTGCCAGCTTTCTCATGTCCGCGCTCTTCGATGAGTTCGAGAGCACGCAAACGCAGGCGCCGGTCGCGGTCGCTTTCACCAAAAAGTCGGATCGGCTGGCCTTTGGCTCGCAGTCGGCGGATGGCTTCATTGTTGGGAATGTTAAATAAACCCTCTAAAATTGTCGAGTCTGGGTCCCGACTTTCCGGTAAAGGAGTGTTAGAAGTGGAGCACGAGAAAGTGTCGACCTGCTACAGCCCATAAATATGCTAGCAGCAAATATGATAACATGATATCACCTTTTTCTTCTGCTTGCTTCTGGCTAGTGCAGCGTCCCTCTCTGCCGCCTGCTCCGCTGCCCTTTCCTTTTCTTTCTCCTCGCGTGCTCGCCGTTCTTCTTCTTCTTTTATGCGCTCAAGTTCACCGCGACGCACGTACTTGGACGGACGCATTTCTGCATCATTCTGCACGTACTTGCGCTTGAGTGCAATTTCAGCTTTGAGAGCATCCATGACGTTTAAATAGGAATTGAGTGTCTGTGCAGACTGTGCAGTTGTGTCACGGTGAAATCTAAGGTGACATGCTGACTAATCGACATACTCCGTCCAAACCCGACTCAAGTTTCTAAGACCGCATCCATCACACAAAAATGTCTGACTCTGAGGCTGCTGATCTGTCGAGGTCTGTCTACATTATTCTTGTCGGTCTTACTCTATGCTTACAGAGTATTAGCAAATACGTCCTTCAAACTGCTGGCTTTGACGGTGCGTCCTACTCTTCCTTGGTCCATGTTTTACCCCAGCTAACTGGTTTCGGTTGGATACAGCTCGCTTTCCGAACACCAACCAGACGCGTCACTGGTGAGTAGCGACTTATCTCTAGCATGCATCGTTTGTTCTGATCGTGCTACATTACAACAGCTTCCAGAATTACACGGACTACTTTAAGTGCGTCGCCGCCAAGGGTGAAGACTTCGCACCATGCAAACAATTTAAGCGCGCCTACAACTCATTGTGTCCTAGTATGTTCCTTTTCTATTAAGTTCCGTTAATCGTCTTGACTCTTGTTCCTTTAGATGAATGGGTAGGTGTTCAATACCTTGGTGCAGAGCTTGATTCCTTATATATGCTGTCATGTCCAGGTAGCGAAGTGGGACGAGCAGAGGGAGAACGAAACATTCCCTGCATCACTCGAGCCTTGATAGTCTATGCTCTTGCACCTTTCTATTCAATGATAGACTCGGCTTACTTCAGTGATTTTCTGCGAACCTTTGTACGCTGCTTCTACATTTCCAGGCTTTGAGAACAGTTCCCACTGCGACCATCTGTGATTTACAGACTCCCACTGTAAGGCCTTATTGGCAAATGAAATTGAAGTTCTGAGCTTGACTCCGACGTGTTGGTGGCACGTGAGATCATGATCACACCGATTTCAACTTAAGCCTTAAGACTTACGTGCATGTCCACACCAAACGATGGATGGGATCAACCTCAACGCTCTGAGCGAGAATGCAACACGCCTTGGGATGAGGATTCAAGAGACAATAGCTGAGCACACCCGGGATTTGTCGTTAACACGGGGCGGGAGCTCATTGTTTGACATGGCGGACGACAAGGCGAAGAATATAACAAAGCAGCTCGAATCAAGCAGCGACCGTGAAAAGCTGGATGCCATGAAACGATTGATCGCGGTTTGTGCCAGTCGGTGTAACATCTGTATAGAAATTATAACATTGCTTCTCCTCAGCTCATCTCAAAGAACCGGCCAGTCTCCTCATATTTCCCTGCTGTAGTCAAGAACGTAGCCAGCCCGAACCTCGAGCTACGCAAGCTGGTGTACATCTACCTCCTTCGTTGTGCACCATCTGAACCTGATCTGGCATTGCTGTCGATCAATACTTTCCAGCGGGATCTCGCTGACCCCAGCCCTCTCATACGCGCCATGGCTCTTCGCGTGCTGAGCGGAATTCGTGTTCCTACTGTTGCTACCATCGTACTTATGGCTGTCCGCAAGTCCGCTGCAGACCCGAGCCCATACGTTCGCAAGGCAGCTGCGTTGGCCGTGATCAAGGTATACAAGTGAGCCTAACCTAACCTAGTTCAATATCCTTTTCACGAATCACAAAACGTATGTATAAAGAGTAGACCAGGCGCACCATCCAACTCTGCTCGATATTATGACAATTCTTCTGCGCGATCGCTCTCCGCTTTCACTTGGGACTGCTGTTCTTGCTCTCGACACCATTGCGCCATCTCGCCTCGACCTTCTCCACGTGCATTTTCGCCGCCTCTGCCGTGCCTTGCCGGACATTGATGCATGGGGCCAGGTCGACGTTCTCCGCGTACTCGTGCGATACGTGAGGACCATGTTACCCAAGCCCGTTCCCGCCAGCGAGAGACAAGGTGAAGAGGTTGACAAAGATTTGAAGTTGCTGCTAGCCTGCGCGGAGCCACTTTTCATGAACAAGAACCCTGCCGTGCGCACACTGATCCACTTCCACCACGAAAATCTTGTTGACCAAGTGATTAGGTTGTTCTTGCTGTCGCACGGGCATTCTACTACCTTGCTCCTTCATCGATGCTCTCAAAGATTAGCGCACCTCTCCTTCGCCTCCTCAGCGTGTCGCGTGAGGTCGAGCGTGTTGCACTGGCTTATTTACTCGTCGTCGCACGTTCACATCCAGTATGTGTTTCTGCTAAGATCTGGATTAAGAGCTAATGGGATTCATCGGTGGACTATTTCATTCTCCTTTCGACTTGACCTTGCATGAATTGCACATCCACCACCTTTGTATCCATATTTAGGTTTTATTCATTACTTCACACAACCGCTTTCTCGTGCGTGTGGATGATGCAGAGCAGGTGAAGCGGAGAAAGATTTCCGTTCTCTTGGCATTGTGCACAGTTGACAATCATCAGACATTACTGCGAGAATTCATGGTACGTTTATTCACCTATTTGGAGGTAGGGGTTACTAATTGCCATTCTTTTTGGTTTTCTTCCAATACCCTTTGACTCCACGCCTGGCATTTGATTATATGTCGTTGTCTTTGTCCTTACTGTTGAACTCCCATGGGGTATACAGGACTATGCTCAAGACACAGATGACTCTGTTGTGGGAGATGCGATTCACGCCATTGGACGTATTGCCAGCCTCGTTCCCTCGTCCACGCCTCAATGCCTCACTGCACTCATGGGAATGATCAACAGCAAGCAAGGTCGGCGCGGTATTTGAATCTCCTTATATTTCGAATTTACATGATTGCATAGATACCATCGTCTCAAATGCAGTCCTCGTTCTTAAGTCCCTCGTCCAAAATCAACTTCTCACACCTTCCTCTACCTCAACCACGACCCTCCCAACTCCTTTCTCGTCGCAGCAAGCTCTCCTTACATCATACATTCCCTCGCTGACGCCATCAATCTCCACTTCATTATCAGCTGCACCTTTGTCCTTCACGAGCACGGAATCGACCTCCGTAGCTCAGGCTCCACTCTCCATTATTGCCCAGCTGGCTCAGCGCATTGACGATATCCGGCACCCCCACGCGCGAGCTTGCGTGCTATGGCTCGTCGGTCAATACGGGTCAGTCACAGGCACGAAAACAACGGTTGAAGGTGTGGCAGACTGGGCGCCAGATGTACTGCGCAAGGCAGCGAGGAGCTTCAACACTGAGGTGGGTTTTAACCCACTTCATAATATCCCTGCTCATGCTAACTCCTACCAGGCTTCCTTAGTCAAGCTTCAGACACTCACTCTTGCCGCGAAACTAATACTGCTCGCGCCCACGCACCGTACACTGGTCTTACTGGCACAGTATGTTTTCACATTAGCTCGGTACGATGAAGACTGGGACGTGCGTGACCGTGCGAGGATGTTGAGGACACTTCTTGTTGGTGCAGTTACGGGTATTATGGGCAGTAATGATGAGGAAGGCATCGGGGAAAATTGGAATAAGGAAGAGCAGGCGGGAAGGCCGGGTGTGGTGTTGAGAAGGGAACAGGTGACCCGAGTGTTATTTGAGGGAAAGACTGGAACGATTGAAGAGGAGCTGGTGGCTGGTGAGTGTGTTTTTGAGTTCTGATTTTGTCGACGAAGGGCTCGTTTATGATTATGACCCACACTTACTTTTCTCACTTTCTCTTCATGTCCAACTAATCCCAGTCCTCTGCAGACGCTCGTCCACTCGGAACGCTTTCTCTCGTGATGGAGAGTGAAAGTTTGCATCTGCACGATGACGATGACGATGAGACTGTGATAGATCTCCCCGAGTGGCTGGAACAGGGAATTGACCCTGCGTTGCGTGATAGTGATGACGACGCACCCCAAGTTGCCTTGTCGGTTCAAGCGATTTCATCCCAGGCAATCTCGTCCCAACGTGTGCCCACACCTACAGGTTCAACAGTTGTGCTCACGCCCATAGGGGGATCAACACCAAAAGACACCAAGGACTGGAGGGATTTGAACAAGTTCTATGCAAGTGAGAGCGAGTCTGAGGATGAGGAGGAGGAGGAGGAGGAGGAGGAGGAGGAGGAGGAAGTTGAAGTTGAAGAGGGGAGTGGAATTGGTGAGGATAGCGGTGAAGACGAGGAGACTTCGGATGACGAGGAAGATGAGGAAGAACACGATCCTAGTTCGAGTCATGAAAGAACATCATAGTTGATTATCATTGGATCTCAGAACCTCAATGCATACAGCCGTCGTGCACCGAGGCACTTGATGGCTATTAACTTCCCGCCAACCATGCCTAAAAGGTGCCCCAACGACAACAAATTACACGCTCTTTTCGGAATGAAAGCATACAATTCACGATGTGGAACAAAGTGTCGGACGGCAATGCCTTGTCATACAGCAAACATACATACAGTGAAGATACCTAAGCTGAGATGGTGACTTCAACCTCAACACCAGGCTCCAAGCTAATAGAAGTCTAATCAAAGAATGAGGAACCGGTAGTAGGAACAAAAAAATTCAGACTCACGATCTGCTTGACGACTTCACTGGAGGAGTGCAAATCAATGAGACGTTTGTGCACCTTGAGCTCGTAGCGGTCCCAGGTCTTCGAACCCTCACCGCAAGGCTAAGGAACGCAAGAGTCGATGAGATACAGGTATATCATATAGTCGTGATACTGACAGTCTTACGGGTTGTGATCTTAAGGACCTTAGTGGGGAGGCGGACAGGGCCCTTGACACGGAGCTGCTTGTCCTTTGCACGGTTGATGAGGTCGGCGGAGACTATATTTAATGGTTAAGTATATGTTTGTGATAATCTGAAGTGCACGAACATTTTTCCAAGTTTTTGACGTTGCTGCTCGTCAAGGTAATACGAATTTTATGAATTTTGGCAGCGGGGACAGCGCCTGCTGCGTCGTACTCCTTGTCCTTAGCGACGTAACTCATTCTGGACTATTTTTTTTGGAATAAGTCAGAGGTGACTAGACAGATGATTAGCAGTTTGAAAGTGATGCTCAAGATATGCGCACCTAAGGTTTGTGTGTTGATGAGAGAGATAATTAAGGTTTACTGAGATTGCTCATGTATCGGCAAACTCCGGGAGTTCCCATTAGAAACAGTCATGCAAGGCAAGTGTTGGATCTGTAGGTATTAGCGTACGACAGATCGTCGACTAATCCTGCTCTCTTTCTTAGGATTTAACAAGTATTATCCGCCAGATTATGATCCAGATAAACACCAGAGCTTGAATGCGTACAGAGGTATGCACAATCAATTTCCTGCACAAAGTTGTTTCTCTCATGGTTCACAGGCAAACATGCGCTCGGCGACAGAGCACGTAAACTGGACAAGGGCATTCTTATAACCCGTTTCGAGCTTCCTTTTAACATCTGGTGGTATGCGTCGTAATCATAGCATCTAGAAACAGCAATTTCATAGATTTGTAGTGGAACATGCAACAACCACATTGGCATGGGCGTCCGGTATAATGCGGAGAAGAAGAAAGTCGGTGCCTACTATTCTACTCCAATCTACTCGTTCCGTTGCAAATGTCATCTCTGCGATGGCTGGTTTGAGATCCAGACAGACCCGAAGGTGAGTCAGGCGTGGTTGGCTCTATTTTACAATGTTAATATCATATAGAACACTCGCTACGTCGTGGTTTCAGGTGCTCGTCAGAAGGACGAAGATTGGGACCCAGAGGAGAACGGCGGGTTTGCTATTCACGGTATGTATCGATTTGCATATCCTTCATCATCATCTTACAAAGATTGCAGATACCGAAGGGAAAGCTGGTCCCGCGGATCCCCTTGCAGCGCTCGAGAAGACAACCGAGGCCCAAAATCATGTCGCTAAGGTGCAAATACCACGAATTGAGGCCTTACAGGGTGTTTCAGATCACTATAATAACGATCCTTACGCACTTTCATCGATGGTGCGCAAGCGTTTTCGTGCAGAGAAGAAGATCGAGGCACAGAAGCGCGTCGATGATGACATGATCAAAGGCAAATACGGCTTACCGGAGGAGTTAAAACTCGTTGAAGATGATGCGGAGGCCAAGCATCAGGCACGAGACGAATGGGCGAGGGCTAGAATGGAGTATGAAACAGAGAGAAATAGTAAGAGACCTCGCTTATCGATATCATCTTCACCTGGTTCCCAATCTCGGTCGACATTGGACCCTGTATCTTCTCTGAAGGCTCGCATCCTTGATAATACTCGACGGTCAAGTACACTCACAACCAAAAGGAAGCCCCCTGATCGAAAAGTACTTATCAAGTAGAGAACACAGATAACGGACCACTGTACACTACTGTTTCACGCAAAAATCATTATACTACTGCTGTCTAGATCAGCAGCTCATTAATTCCTACGTTTCGATGATTTCGGAGCAAGATACGATAGCAAATCAGAACAACATTAAGAAATACAGAGTGAGTGAAACATGAAACCAAGATACTAGTAGTATGAATGACAGGACGTAGAGTTGACAAGTCTGATCAGTGTAACGGAGGGCATCACGGACGAGCGAGTATATCCAGCATATAAAAGAAAAGAAGATTCATAAATAAGCAACAAAACAAACCAGGATTCCGCCCTATAATTCCTATCATGAAGTTTGGTAAATTGCCCACGGTTGGTCAAGTGCGGGCATTACACTGTCCCATTTCCAATCTGATGCCTGGTAGTAAGCGGACTCGCCGCCGTCAATCTCCTTGAATGCTCCCATATGAAGAATATCGAGATGGTTGCTTTCCCTGGGCTCCTCGATCTTAGTTTTGCCGGGGGATGATGCACCCTGTGACTGATCAGCATCCGGATTGGACTGTGGGCTAGGATTCGTGGATGATGGTACGAGGTCGGGGGTAGGAGCTTTCGAGTCTTCCTCGTCTTCAAGAGTAGTGAAACGACTATAATCAATAAACTCGTGGAACTCCAAAAATGCATCGTTAGGGGCTGCTGGAGGCGAGAGTTCCGAAAGTGGTCCACCGATGCTTGAGGCGAATGCAGAGGTGGCGATATGTGTTGGATCTTGAGCTGCACCTTGCAAAATCCGGTCGAGAGTGTGAGCGATGTCGTCGTACACGCCGGCGTCTGTCGAGGCAGTCATGGCGACTAGCTCCTTCATCTTATCCATGAAAGCGTTTGCGTCCTCGTCCGTATTGATATTTTCAACCTCCTGGTGCCTCTTGGCGAGTCCCTCGCTAGGCTCTCCCTCCCAATCTTCAGTCTTCACTTTCTTGGGAGATGGTGCGCCCATAGACTCGGGCTGGGTGGAGGGACCTGCGGGAATAGATACATCCTCATCGGCTTGGCGCTT
Organism: Suillus discolor; assembly: GCF_016758755.1. Lineage (NCBI taxonomy): Eukaryota > Fungi > Basidiomycota > Agaricomycetes > Boletales > Suillaceae > Suillus > Suillus discolor. Next base: position 81,625 of record NW_024541347.1, read on the forward strand.
TACGCCAGGGCTAAATGCTGCTGGGGGTTCAGAGGGAGATGCAGTAGGCTGCTTGGGAACACGCTGGACCTTCGCCTTCGGCGGTTTAGACTTCGGAGACTTCGGAGTTTGTGGGGAAGCGGCTGCCAGAGGAGTGGGAGCAGTGGAAGCCGTAGTTGCAGGTGGCGGAGTAGGTGACGGCACAGCACTTGTTGTGGCAATGGCCGCAGGGACGGAAGGGCTTGGGGGCACGCGCACAGGAGGTTTCTTGACCATGGGCGGGTGTGGCTGAGGATGCGAAGGTGGGTGAGACTGGTTTGCGGAGGGATGGCGACTTATAGCAGGGGGGGGTTGAAGGGTTTGAGGAGGCGTAGGCTGTGACGGGGGAGGTGGGGGAGGTCGATTTATATGAGGACCACTATGTCCACCCATTTGCTGCGATGTGAGGACGGCTTTCATTAATTGCAACCTTTGTTCGTATTCCTCGTTTGCCTTTTGTATTTGGGTATACATACTCTTTAGAGTCTGAAAACCGATTATGACTTGTGGCGACCCCACTGGAAAACGATTTCTTTGATGTGCCACCGTTAACACCTGGAAAGAAAATGTACTTAAGGTGACAAGATGCAGATGCGAGCGGAGAGCGCTTACGATTGCAACGAGCCTGCGAATCATCTCATCCGCTCTCAAAACAATCCAGTACATTGGTAGTCTTCCGTCAAGGTCCCGAGTCATTTTCTGAACCTGATCCATTAGCTGGTTGTACTCCATTCGCTGATCATCTGGCAGTGTGACCAGTTGCATTGTTTGTAGTCCTGCAGAGGGTTAGAATCTGGGGCGAGAATGTAAATGTGACGAACCACGGGATGAGAAGATTTGTTTCGTCTGATGGATGATGGCCATTGCATGTGCGGTCTGTTCTTGACTTAGTGGTAAAATTCCTCCCGACTGAACAGGTTTCATCTCAGTCATCGGTGATGGTTGCATGCCGTTGGGCATCATAGATGGCTGTCCTCGTTGTGGCGCGGGTACCAGGCTGGGACCAGCAGTCGACATCTGGGTCGAGAAGCCTCCTCCTTGATGTGCGGTGGACATACCCGATTGCTCACCGGGCGCCTCATGATTGGTTACTTGCTGATTGGCCTTCGTTGCCATCAACCGACTGTGCTGGTGCCAACGCATTATGTCCGAACGGTGCCGGTCGATCAATGCGACCGTCTGCTCTGGTAAGCCATTTGCACGCATATCACCAACGGACATATGGACGAAACGTGCAGCATTGGCCATGGCTTGCGGATTGAGAGGAGGGCGCATAACGGAGTGGGCCATTTCCCCTGAGGCACCTCCAGGAACATTGTTCTGAGCACCGTTCTGTGACAAATTGTTTTTTTGTGCAGTGCGAGATCTAACGGTGAAGACGAGCATGCTCTCGAAATCCTGCAAGTGCTCTTTGTATGCATGAGCAAGCTGCTGTGCGATGCCGGGGCCACTCTTAGCGGGCTCAGTATCTGTGCCTGGAAATTGTATAAAACCCATGCGACCGCCTATGACCGCCCACCAATCACGTTGAGTGACCTGATTCGTGACCTATGAGTATGCTTCGAACAGTGCAAATTGTCCTGAGCTTACAAATTGAGCGCCGCCTTCGCGAAAGACCTGAACATGCAGGATATGCAAGTCAACAGAACGATTATCAGGTAACAGAACGTGCACGTTGGGCTCCACGTGACGGCTCTTGCAAAAGGACGTGTACATAGCATCAAAGTGTGACTTGTCAAGAGGGGAGACGCCGAGTGTCGATATGTTGACCATTCTATTCGGGATCTGACCATTAGCAGCCGATGGGGGATTGAATGGAGGCATGTTTTGTGGCATCGTATTGGGCATGCCCGTAGGGAGCTGCTGGGGAGTAGAGCCAGAGCGTGGGGGTACAGCAACCGGGCGTTGCATTTGACCACCCTGTCCGGACAGCTGTGAATTCATGGGATGGGCTTGACCTGGCGTCGGAATCTGCGAAGGACCACTAGCTCCAGTGTTCATCCCAAAATTTGAAGCGGGACTGGACGACTGTGGCCAGGGTTGCTGAGGTGCTCCGCCACCCTGGGTAACACCTGGTCGACCAGCAGTAGAGGCCATTGTACCTCTACAATGCGTAAATAGGAAGCTTGAACAATATGCCGACCTAACTTACAGATGTACTAGATTTGCTCCAAGTATGCCAGGGGTATTTGAAGCCAACTGGATAGCCTGATTAACTCTGAGGAAGAGAGTCTTGCGGTTATGGAGCTCCGTGCGCATCTTTTCCAGCTTCGCGGTCCATGTTTCATCGGGGAAACCTCTCGTTTGCGCGAGTACATTTTGGATATTTTGCTCCATGCTATTTATGGCTGATTGCAAATAATCCCTCCTTTGCATCAGCTCTGCGAGGGTAGGTACCTTCGAGGCTGGTGCCGCCCTCATGTTTGGATGGCCCATTTGGGCCCCGAGAGGTTGTGCCGCCAGATGCGGAGAACTATGCATTGCATCAACGTTAGTCATGTTGGAAGATGAAAACATGTCCGAGGGATTCGGCGGACTGGAGCCTGGCTGTGCGCCCATCTGTTGCTGCATATGATGTGGCATTGCAGACTGTGGCGGATGCTGGTTTTGTTGATTGGGAGGACGATCCATGGGGTGCAGCGGACGGCTAGCCAGAGCCTGAATCGGATTGCTGGGTTTCATTTGTGGGGTATTCATAGACATAGAGGAGAAGTTGGGTGGTATGATAGAGGAGGGAGGGTTTGAGGACTGAGGGTCATGAAAGGACGAAGCAGAGGGAGGGACACGCTGGGCGGATGCAAGACCAAATTGCTGCTGAATCTGTTGGACCAAGGGACCTTGTGAGTGATGGCCGAGCCCCTGGTTTCGAGCGAGATCTGCCATCTAATATATGGAGTCAGCACACGTAATTACGGAAACTGGACCTGAACAAGGCATCGACTTGACTGGACTTGGGAAGCATGAATCTCAGAATAGTATAATTTATGATAGCAGATACGGTGATCGATTAGACGAGAACAGTACCCAAACCGACCATCAGTAACATGAGTGGGGGTGGGTCCTGTGAGCGAATGCAAATGGCGCAGAGGGGGGAACATGACTTTGGAAGATTGTAGGAGAAACTCACTTGTGAGTTCATCTGAACGGAATTTGCATCACCATTCGGCTGAGCTCGATAGTTGTTCTGCATTTGAGTCCACATACGACTGTGTTCGGGGTTAGGGAGCCCGGGGACCATCTGAGGGTCTTGTTGTTGCTGCTGTTGCTGTTGCTGTTGCTGCTGTTGAGACTGCTGTTGCATATGCTGCTGGGAGATAAAGTTTTGCAAGGAATTCATTTGGTACTGGGGCATGCGATCGGCCATAATGCAAGGTCGTAGCCTTGCACCAAGATGGGTAATACAAGTTAATGAGTTCTACGACGGTGACAGCGAGCAGGTCGTGTTCTGTAATGTCGTTGGCGTTAGCACCTACGACAAGGGCACTGTTTAACGCAGTGGACGCTGCTTGGGATAGCGTGCAGCTGGGGAGATGCTGGCAGTCACAGTGGGAAGCAGACGGCGCTTCACACCATGAAGCGAATGCTCGGTTGGCCTGTGCTCAGCTCGTGGCCGTCGGACTTTCAATCTTTATTATTTTTTATCATTCAAATTCGTATTCTCAATTGCCACATTCTCTAAAAATATTGATTTCCTAGCCTTATTTTCTCCAGTCCTTCTCCGCTTCCCATCCGCGAGATCCCTCCTGGTAATGTTGCTAGCGATGGGAGAAATTATTTCGATGATTAATTTCATTAATTCATTATTTAATTCCACTCCGCGAGAACTGGCTTTAATCGGTTTTTGCCGTGCCTCCGGTATGTTATCTCCACGTACTCGGGCCACGCCGTTGAGCTCGAGCCTTGCTTCCAGCTCAACATGTGTGGAATAAATGCACATCATGAAACCTCAAGGCATGTATATTACAGGCGACCTCATATATACTTCGGAAACTTGCGAGGACAAACCGATTTCCTTGTACCACATTTGGTCAATTCTGTAAAATCAGGAACAGAAATGCTTGACCCTTTGTGGTCTGCTGTTAATTAATCATCATGGCTGTTTTTTCTTTCCACGCACGGATTCTTGTCGAGAGCAGACTGTCTCGTTTATTGTAACTCCACAAGTTCCTTTCGGTTTGGGAATTGCTTAAAATTTGGATATCGGGCTACTTATCAAATGTGTTGTTAGTCTTGCGTTTTGTTTTCGGTCGGATTGGCCTAACAAGTTGGTACGGTGCCATCGAGCCGCCAGGGCCTTGGCTTTGTCCAGGCTATACATTGCAACGTCTCGAGCTTGACCATTTCGGGGCATCACCCGACAACTAAGGAGGACGCTCCCGGCGTTTACTCTAAATGCCTGGATAATCGTCAAGTTCCGAAATAACCTGTTATTTCAGTGCCTGCAATGAGGCTTTCAGCTGGCCTGGCGCCCGAAGTTTTGCCACACGAGTGCTTGGGGGGTATCCCGTGGAAAAGGAGTTCCGATGCCGAATACAGTATATTTGCGTCTGAAGACTGGATGCGAAGCTGAGGCATAGGTAGCACGTCTGTGATAATCTTGACTTCAGGGTCTCTGTCGCTCTATGGAAAAATGAAGGGGCGAAAAGCTATGTTCCTGTCATGCCGTCTCAGGGAGTATTACAACACAGGGGTATTACTCCCTGCTAGTCGTGTTCCAACCATTTCCCAGCATAAACTTCATGCAACTGCGTATAGTGCACATGAATTCATTACCTTCCTAAATTTAAAGCTGCCAACAACACAGTTCGGTGCGGTCAATCATCTGTATATGTAGATCTGGCATCATGATCTTTATGATCAACTCCGTTCCACTGTTCTTGCGAAAAAAAATAGCATAGCAGGGCCAATGCATGCCTTGTCAGGCAACGGGGGAACATGGGCAGCGAAGGTTTGCGAGTCCGTGTCCCTGACGCCACCTCCATGTGATGCCCCAATCAAGTAAGTTCCTTCCGCTGGTCGAATCGTGACTGACCATGATAGACAATATAGGCTGTCGACACTGTATAGGTCATATTCAATCCCTCGGGACGCACAACGAGCACCTGAATTGCAGCATTCATCATTCATGACATGATGGCAACACCAGGTGGGCTCAGTGATGGTGAACATCGGACGTACCTAGACTGAGTGCTGGCAAGTATTAATACTTACAACTACATGCTCAGCAACCGTTAACCCAACATATCACCCAGCTAGAGATATTTCACAAATGTTTAGCTCTGAGACTCATCTGCTGGATCAGAGCATCGTCAAATATCGTCTACCGGATATTTACTTGGTAGCAATCCCTTCAATTATTGGTATTTAGACCACTTGTTCACGGACATTTAACCATGATCCAAACTCAAGTATTTCAGGGAACTGTACTTGCCTTTGCATCAGACCTTGTATGGGGAGAAACCGTGGTGATATGAAACATCGATACAACGCCGGTCCATCCCAAGTGGCTATGTCATGACATTTGTCGAAGCGTTTCAAAATATTGGGCCTCATATGATATCTAGACACGCTGGTAAGCAGATAACACATGTATACATATTACTTGTACAGTCCAGATACAGTCTAAACATGGAACTACAGATATGATTAGCTGATGGCATAGGGAGAAAACGGTAGGAATACCAATACACGCAGCGAAACTGCGCATCATCATGCTATAGGAAGTCGATACGTCTACTACTACCACCTTGTTGTATGGGCTCTTCAGATGCCTTGATAATAATCGCTGGGCCTGCTTCTAGAATAACATCGTCTTCGTCTTCAGAGTACACATCGGTCTCTTCGTCGGAAAGCTCAACCAATGGTGTTGATCTTGTTTTTTTGACTCGAGCTCTTGGACCAGCTGCCAGGATATGATCCTCAGTCTCTTCAGAAAAATCTTCTTCCAACCCTCCTTGCTCTACGTCGGCTACGGAAGCAATCTCGCGCTTGAAATAGTAGCGTAAACCCACCGGTATGAGAACGCCCACTACCACTGCGGATAATAGGAAGAAGTTGCGCCACGAAATGAGATGGAAATCAGCAGCAGACGTCATCTCATCTAGACCGCCTCCAATCGTCGTGTGTATGACAGTTACGCCGAAGATACCCAGCCATGTGCTGATCCAGAAGGGGACAATACCAATGCCAACATGGGGACAGATTACGTTGACAACCCAGTGCGGAGGGAGGGGGGCAATGCGGAGGACAATTAAAAAGGACATGGTGTTGTCTTTTTGTGCGCGTATCTTGTCCGACCACTTATCTAGACGGGCTTTCCACTTGGGTACGGTGAGAAGCGCAGGACCAAACGCAGCACTGATGAAGTAGCACAAAGTTGCACCAGTAGCAACACATGTACAAGCAAGTGGGAGCGCGCGCGGCACACCCCATACTGCTCCACCAAGTATAGATAGATACATCGACCCAGGAAGAGAAAACGCTTGTAGGCTAAGGAAAATGTGAGATTGTCTACTTCATAGAGAGAGCAGACCTCACAATAAATATGTTATGGCATAACATATTACGATGCGGAACGGGTAGATGTCACGGTATTTTTTCAAAATGACATTGAGAGCCTGTAGTTGAACAAATGATTTCGGTATGCGGAGTGACGGCCGGTCGGCTCTACTATTCGATAAGATGTGCCAAGCAAGAAGGAAGTTCGAAGGACATACTCGTCAAGGGTGGGAAGAGTCAACCACAGAGTTCCACCTAGGAGAATCGTACTGAGTATAAACACAGCTGCCATCCTTATGGCTGCCTTGAGTAATAATCTTGGGGAGGATGTATGGGATGCCTGCAAATGTGCAGGAGTGGCTCCATAAAGTGAGCCAGTTTCAGATTCTGGTGCAAGGAGGGGAGCTCTATCGTCTGCAAACTCCATAATTTCAGGATCATCGGGATGGACGGTAGTAAGAGTGTAGGCTGATGCATTTTGGTGGTGCATGGCTCCGAGCAGTGAAGGTGAGGGCATGGTTCCCGACGATGAGAGCACGCTAAGAAATTATATAGATTATATTAGAAATATGACATACATGACTTGGCTAAGTACGTGGGAATATTATGGCATTTTCCACAAAGCACGGAGGATGATTAGCCAAGTACTTAGCGCGCTGAGCTCGTGCTGAACAACGAACGACAGGTGTCCACAGGCCCTGCTCATCGTCCAGCACAGCGTGCAAGATGACTCACATCCTGCCTCCGCACACTGACCTCAATCTTGTACCATCGTCTCTTCATTCAGCCCTTCATATGGACCCAAACCAACAGCAACAGCAGCTTCAACAGCCTAATCAGCCTCATCAGCAACAGGCGCCGACAACCTCCAAGAAGAGAGGACGAAAGGCGGACACAAATTCCGATGAAGCTGGCTCACCGTCCGAACCAAGACGGCTCAGACGCTCCCATGAGGCTTGCGCACGATGCAGGAGCAAGAAAATTAAGGCAAGTCCCGTCGGTAGACACCGACCGCAAATCTCCGTCCGCCAGTTCAGCTTCTCTTCTGACACAACGATGAATTATACAGTGCGACTCGAAACATCCTAAATGTACAGCGTGCGCGACTGCCGGTGTCCCTTGCCAGCAGGAGGATAGACATAGACAGACCCTCACTCTTAGAGGTCACACCGAGTTCATCGAGCGCCAGATCGCTCAATGCGATGCTCTCTTGAAACGCCATATTTCTGATTTCAGTATGGCAAATCTTGATGAGATATGTCGGAGGGAGGGCATCGAGGTCGACGGTCATCCCGCCCCTGAATTTGCTCAATCGAACCCACAGTTCCCACAGCAACCAAGTGGCCCTCCTCCTGGAGCGATTTACGGGCCTCCTTTCGTTCACCCCGCATACCCTTACGGTGTGCCTATGCCGCATGGGTACCCATCACATATGCCGATGCCAGGACCCCCTGGCGCTTACGGACCTATTCATCCTGGGTTTCCCCCTCCCCCTCCTCCACAACATATGCAGGCCCCGCCCCAGGTGCAACAACAGCCTCAACCACAGCCACAACAGCCACATACAGTCCCGCCTCCAGTTGTAGCTGCTACGACCAGTGTTGAAGTCAAAGGTCAAGATCCGCAGTCTTTGGATATGTCAACTACGAGGGTCGGTCTTTTTTTGTGCGACGTTCGTGCCCTCATCGTTCATCTTGCTGACAGGCACTAGCCAAGAGCTTCGGCGTTCACCCTCTCATCGTAAACGACAGTCACCTGGGTTCAGGTGACAAGGAAGATCTTGCAGTTGGCTCAAATGGCTTATCATCGGGGCGTGATCGTGGCATCACGGAACAATCGATGCCCCGTGATCTCACAAAATGGATTTCTGTTTCTGTAGCAACCAGCAATGCTGGTAGCTCTTCTACGGTATCCACCTCTACAATAACATTATGGATGCCTAAGGATCGCTCGTTGACGAACAAGATCGTTGACGTTTACTTCAACCACCTCAACATCCACCGCCCTGTCTTCTTTCGGTCAGACTTTGAGCGCAAGTTAAATGCGCTTTACGACGGGGACAGTGTACAACATGATCCAGGCTTTATTTGTAGCATGTACCTCATTCTGGCACTTGGAACGTTGAGCGAGTTGAATCACCAAGGGAGTATCGCTGATAAGGACAAAAAGACGCCCAGCGATAGTCCGATTAATACCAAGAAGCTGCTCCCTGCTATATGGCCTGAGCACGATGAATTTTTCGAGCGTGCGCTGGCCGTCAAGCCTCACCTACGTGTCACGATCTCCAGTCTTCAGGCACTGCTTCTCTTACATTGGTATCTGTACACCGAGGTATGTCCATTCTAACTTTCCATCACGGGTTTTAATGCTGCCATCAATTATCAGCGACAAGGCCGCTCCCTTTGGCGCTTGGTCGGAAGTCTTGTTCGCCTTTCAATCGAACTTGGTCTGCACCATGATCCCACGGCGCAACCCAACACCTTCACAGATGAAGAGTGTCAACTACGCATCCGGCTTTGGGGTACTGTCATGGTGCATGACCGAGGCACTTCTATTCTTCTCGGACGTCCACTTGCCATCGCTCCCTATGACTCCAACACGCCTCGCCCGACACACGGACTCAAGGGCCAGAATGTTGATTTCTCTGAACACTTCCTTCTTTCTCACCCCATCGCCGAGATACAGGCGGATATCATTAACTCCCTCTATGCTCCTTCACGGCAGAGTGCTGATACCATCATGAGGCACGCATCGAGGATCATCAAGAGCATGCTCGAGTTCAGGAGACAACTCCCCGATAGCTACAAGTGGTACTTCGGAGGAACTGAAGACTGGCCTTTGGAGAGGCGACAGAAGCTAGTCCAGGACATTACAGAAGATCAAGGACTGACGTTACTCAAATTTGGTATAGCGAGGATCTTACTTCTTCGTGCCCTGTTCAGTCTTAAGGAACTCGACTACAACCACCGTTCGAAGGCACTTGTCGATGGTATGTTTTCAGCATGTGTCATTTGCCTTTTTTTTTTGATGATTTACTCACATATTAAAGCTATCGTCACGTCACATAACATTATCATCATCCACAATCAGCTCATTTGTTTCCCCGACATTGCCTTTTTCGTTTCTCCCATCCCTCTCCATATCGCGGCAATGGTCATCCTCTACGGTCACATGTCTCACTGCGAGCGCCTCTCACGCCAGGTGATGATCGAAGACGTTTGGATGGCACTTGACATGCTTCCACGCTTCCGTTGGCGTTGGGAACGAAAGGACTTGAATGGCGGGCATCCTCTTATCTCTAAGCTCGCTGAGAAAGTTCTCAACGTCAACCTCCGCACAGTTGGACCTACCAAAGATCCTGTCTTACTGTCTGAGCTCGATTGGGAGACAGATTCACCTGGGATGCTCTCATCACCAGCGTTGAGTGGTCAACAGCAATTGCGTGTGCATCCGGGGACTCCCACGATGTCACACCCACCTTATTCAAATGGCGGTGTCGGGCCCGGTGTTTATGGTCCGCTTCCGCGTGGTGTCACTGTAAGCACGAACCCTGTTAAAGGGCTTCAAGGATCTGTGGGTAACAGTACTACGCAGGACAAACTCGCAGAGGTACCCCCTGGGCTATTTTACCCATTTTATCCTGAGAATCCGATGAGCGCTACCCCCGGTACCGTTTCTGGCCCTCATAGTGACGCCGGAGCTACCGGTGGAGACGCTGGTCAGGACCCACAGGGTTACAGCCACCTGCTAGCGGCGGCGGCGCAGCCAAATGGAACATACGGGTGCCAGCCATCGTCGGATTCATACATGCTTGAAGAGATTGTGCCCCCTCATGGTAATCAGGTGTGGATGAATGTCGTCAGTCGTTGATGCTGTCTTTCCACTGGTTGTTACTGAATCATCCATCACAGAGCCAGAGGTCTATGTCGTTTGCGCATCAAGGTTAATCACCTTATCCATGTATAGTATCTGTTCGTTCTCTCCTCGTGTCTCAGCTTTCACGCTGAGGACAGTTCTTATGAGGCTCTCTTTTTGTATTCCTTTTTATGAACCTAAAATGTTTCTTTTCTCAAATTTTACATCTTGATTCGGGTCTCCTCATTTGTCTTTGTCTTCATCGTCGTTCTATCCCTCTCGTCTAGTCAAGTCTGAAATCCACCTATTTTATCCTCATGTCTGAAGAGTAATATGTGGGAGAATGTACGATTATGCGATGTAGGCTGATTAATTTGATCATTTCAAGTGTGGTATGAATACATGCATGTGGCAGAACATCAGGAGTATTGTCTATAAAAGTAGTCTATGCAGGTAGGCCAAACTCTACAATGTGAAAGACAGATGAAACGTGCATATATATTTGTCAGTAAAAATCAGTGTTTGAAGAATGCCAAGTCTATCCAAGGATCCGTTCCATACGGTCCAGGACTACGTCAATGGCCCTGATGAGAAGAACTACACGCCGGGGAAGCAGGGCGAATTTATTTGTGTCCTTGTCGCGATCATGGTGCGTAGGATGAACAGAGGTGGGATTGGTGTATTGAGCTTGCATGGCATTTTCGAGAGTAACAGGTAGGGAGACGGTGATGCGTGTTAGTTGGATAGTGAGCCGTGATCTGCCAGCGATATCAAAATAAGGAAGCTGGCGGAAGGCGCTTTGTATCTCGACAGCGCGACAAAGCTCGCCGTGGAGGGCAACAACACAGGTGCGGCAGGCTATTTGTTGATGATGTGAGATCAGTTATACATTGTATGGCAGGTAATTTACTCAAGACGCGTTCACGGACACTCAGGAGGACCGAAAGAACAGAGTTTACACCGTCGTCACCCAATTCAAGTGATGGATTTAGGTCACCGATAGCCCCTGAAGGTAGAGACATGAGTATGTGAGACACGCAAGCAGACATGTGCTTACTGAGTAATGTGCGTATCATCTCAAAATCACCTTCGAGAAATTCGCTCAAGACGCTCAAGAGAACACCTTTCAGCGTTTCATCCGCATGGGGCGAGGACTGGGCAAAGAAGTCATATTTAAGGTGCGAGTGTGCAGGACGGGAGTCGTAAATGCGTTTCGAGGACGGATTGCTGAGGACATCGTATGCGACGGAGACTTTTTGGAAGGCGGACGTCGCGTCGGGATTTCCGGGAAATTTGCTGAGTTCAAAGTGAAAATGAGATATTACTACTAAGAGTGACAAGGAACATACTCCGGATGGCAAACCCTGCTGCGAGAAAGATAGGCGCGTCTTATAGTCACTCTGTCGATTGTTTGGGACCTAGTAACACCTAGAATACAATACAGGTCGTCACTGGAAAGGACTTGAAGCATTTCTGGGGTGTAAAATATATCATCATTCGGCGAAGATTTGGAAGTGTCGCAAGATTTTTGTTCTTCAGCTGATGGATAGGGTTGTGGTGACCACGTAATATGTTTTGGATGGACGGGCACATTGTCTGTGGCATTGTGTTCATCGTCCGTGGCCCGAAAGAAGGAGGATGCTATGGTTGTACTGTCAGTATTACTTGTCCTAGTGTCAACTCTGATTGACTGACCTGTCGAAAAGACATAGGAGAACATCATCGTTCATGAACATGCATTGCCCTGGAAACATGTGTGGTGCAGTGAGAAACTGAGAAAACGTTCTCCAATCTTATCTCTTGCAGTCGTCGGCGGTAATCAAATTTCAATTAGACACGTATACGTAATCTAATCTACATCACTTGAACTTGGAGATCGGCACAGAACTTCTTAACCGCCACTGGAATCGGTTTGCGATCCAACTCGTATTTGTCTCCCATAATGGTGAGTCTTATGGACGCATCTCGCATAAAAGATGTATCTCCTTTCAACAGTGTGAGGTCGTACCGACCAAATGCCCAGTTCAAGATCCAAATTGCAGAATCTAAGCGAATAAACCCCTTGACTCGCCAAACGCTCTCCTTGCTTAGAGAGGCAAGAGCACTCTCAAGCATACCCTTATCCACATCCACCTCAATATGCGAGATGCACGATTCTCTATCGTGATGTTCATGGTTGTGACAGGTCGGCAGGAATCCCCGGTATGCTGTGAGTGTCTTTACTTCATCATGATGATCTTCGATACCCTCTGGAATTGGGTCTCTGAAAAGCTTGGAGTCGATACCAAAAAGAATGTTTGGGTCCACACCGTTACGACCATTGCACTTGATCTTGGGAGTGTCGAGATTTAGGGTATTAAGATTATCGATCAGTATGTCTAGGGCTCGTTCATCAAGGTGCTCGTGCTTGTTCTGGGCACTTGTATGAGATTGCCTCATTATAACGAGGGAGATACGTACAATAAGAATAATATCCGAGTAGCTTGCCTGCATCTTGGCTGTGGGAGAGGTATCTTCGTACCCCGTGAAGTTCTCGGCATCGATAACGGTAACTATTGCGTCAAGTCGAAGGTCGTTGTTTGTCTGTCGCTCAAGCTCACGGATCTGGAACGCCAGTGTGGCGGGAAAAGCGGATCCTCTGACTCCATGACAGTGAGTACCAAGCTAGGGGGATTTGGATGGACTTACGAGCATTCAATGATGATTCGGTCAGGGCGGTATTTGTCTGATATATATATATATAAGTGCGGTAAGGTTATGTTAAGTCAGACTGCAAGTACCTCTGATCTCGTGAAGGGCCGTTTCCATCTGGCCGACGAGTACGCAGCACCTACGCATGATACGGTCGGTTAGGAAATGGAGTAAGACGATGAAGTGTAGACATACATGCAACCGTTCAAGATCTCACTGACGGCAGTCAAACTGGATTGTTTAGCCAGCTGGCTATCCACTGAAAGGTAATGTGTATTCCCTCTAAATGTCCAGCGATCGCAGCAATTATGCACACCTTGGACGTCTCCAAACTCATTCTTGAGTAAGACCACTTTATAATCCTTGGGAAGTAGTGGAAGGAGTGACAAAATAATGGAAGTCTTTCCTGCGCCAAGAAATCCAGTGAAGATAGTAATCGGTATATGGGGTGGTTGTCTTGAATCCATCTTCATGTGCTTAGCCCTTGGGCATCGATCGACAGCATGTGTGTTTATATTTGGCCGACGTATTATTAATCAAAACCACGTGACTGACGGAATATCGAACCTAGTAGTACTAGTGACATTAAGTAGACGCGAAACACGTTTCGTTCTACAGGCAGACTACGACGTTGAACTATTACTGGCCATGGTGGGTCGCAAGCAGCCGCCCACTAGCGTACCTGGTGTGAGAGCTCAACGACTTGTTATCAATGCATCCCATGTCGCTGCAACGCACACGTACCTCGCGCTCGCCGCGTTCGGTCTTGCCTTGTTACTCGGCTGCGCACTGCATTACAAAAAAATCGTGAAGAACGGGGTTGCCGGATACCCTGACGAGTGGTTTCCGTCGGTATCAGCCACGTATGTACGTTCAAGTTCTGTTGGCTCGAATATTGAACCCGATATGCTTGTACCACAGTATCGGTGACTGGTACCCCGAGCGCAATATTTTTCAGATTCTCATCGCTTTGACATCTGGTCAGTTAGCTGCCGTTGCTTGTGAGGCTTGTTTGTGATGGTCACACACAGGTCCACGCTTCGCCCTTGTATCTTTGCAGTATTTCCTGAGGCGCTCGCCAAACACCAGTCTGCCGGGTTTCTTGTTTGCTGTGGGTATCGTTCGGACATTGATGTGCGGTGGTTGGGTATACATCACGTCCAACGATGACCATGACGTGCATGATGTTCTCATGGTTACGTATATCCTGTGCAACGTGCCATGGATGTGGGGAGGCGTTCTATGTACTCCAATTGGGCATGTAAAAGCGCGTCGGCGACGGTGAGGATTATCTTAGATACATGTATGCATGTACTGACCAATAGTCTACAGCCGATATGTTGCAACAGGGTTAGTCAGAATATCGAGCCTCATAGCATACACACATGCAGCTTATTTCTGAGAATAGGTTCTTCGTATCAATCATACCCATGATTTATTTCTTCGTTCAGCACAAGATATACCGGATTCCTGGAGGTCGTAGCTGATTTTCTCAGCGCAGCTAGGGCTGACAATTGTGATCAATCTAGCTTATACCCGCTATTCATTTTTCGAGTGGTCCTTGATCTTGCTCGATGTTCTATTCGACTCGATCACGGAGCTTGACTTCAAAGCTTCTAATTTACAGGTAAATATAAGCAGGTATATCCCAGATGCTCGGTATTAACTTTTCATTATCCCCCAGATTGTACTCGGTGTTTCGTTGGATGCCAGCGTTGGATGTGATGACATGTATAACCAACTACACCATCTTGTATGACCAATGTCTGACGTACTACATAGATCGCCTTCAGTGCCATCCAAAGGGACAAGTAGTGTGACTGAAACCAAATCAGAAGGGTTAGCTGCGTCATCAAAGAATGAGCAAACGGTCAGCCATGTATCAGCAACTGTGCCTCGGACGTTTTTTCAGAAAACGCAGGCTGCACTTACGCTCTCTCGAGATGCACGAGCAGTCATAGGTTTCATCTCAGATGTGTACTTGTGTACGTGTCGTAGTTTAACAGATTACACAGTCACATCAAATTTACCACCTTTACAGCTTACTTGTTTTGGTCCATCTTCACGTCCCTTATCACTACCCTGTTCTATTTCTCCGTCTGGCAACTTGCACTTTCGGGCTCGGAGTTATCTTTGCTCGTTCTGCTCTCCCCTGCGCTTTTGGGCATCGGGCCGTTGCGCACTTGGGCGCTTACGCGCAGTGGTCAGGTCACGTTAAGGGCGGTGGCAATTCTGACAGGCTTAGGGTCTTATGCCTTGAAGAGCCCCATGCAAAGGTTGATTGTAGTCAACTTTGCGAATGTGGTGCTCCTGGTAGGGCAGACCACCGACTGGTCAGCTGGGAAGGATGGATATCAGGGTTTGCGTGAGTATCAATCACGTAGTGTAATAGCAGTGACGACTAACATGGCGTAGTCCTTGGTCTAGGACTTGTATTACTTTCTCTAGCAAAACACGCGAATCACTCAACAAATCCTGGTATGTCATTTCAAATTTGTTGCGCTTTCAGTCCCTCTAACTACTTCGAAGTATGGCCGATGCTCAATGAAGAGTCTGGAGGATACAACAAAACAGGACTTTTTCTAGCGTTTTGTGCGCTATACGAACTTGCCACCCGCCCGTTCACCGTTCCAGAGGAAGAAAAGCAAATAAGCGATTCAAAAGATAGCAGCAAGGTTACATCACATGGATGGCTTGCAGGTTCCATTGCGCTCGGCAGCATGATTTTCACTCTCCATTGTTTCTTCATAGACCCCAGTACTATCATTGCGTGGTCCTGGACAGGATACAAAGACAGCCAACCCAAGGGCCCTCTGCCACATCTTCACGGCTCTCTCACTTTGATTGCACAGGCTATAGGTCTTGCATTGCCCACGATCCTCCCTGCATGCTGGTTTATCAATCCATTATGGTTCAGTTACGGTTGCGCAAGCGCATTCGTGATGTACCGCTTCAGGGACTGGACGGGCTTTGTTGGCGGGCTGAACCTGGCTGTGTTTGTTATGTCATTGCTCCCTACTATCATTCGACAATCTGCCCAGCCGAATAAGGCTGGAAGGACATATTCCACAGCATTCTTTGTTACGATTCTTTTCTACCTTGCCGATGTGTGGACAGTCGCCTACGCGTTTGTGCCAGGGGGTGTGTACTTGCGTGAGCGCTCGGACTTGTAAGTTCTTTGCAAAAACACTCGTCTTTGTCGCTGAAATACTTTATCACAAGGGTCCTCGTCGCACAATTCGTCGCAACATCGTTGGTATTTGAATGGCCATCAAGAAAAAGGACTGCAGCCAATTCCATAGTTCATATTCCAAGCTCAACGAGCTTCCTTGTTCGTCATCTCCTTACACTTTTCTCGCTGTCCGCTGTCCTTGTAACAATATACCGCTGGACTCCTGTTGGACCAAGACCTTATAAATCGGGCACGGGGATAATCAACGCTGGAATATGGACAGTGCATTTTGGTATCGACAATATCGGGCACGACAGCCAGGGGTTGATCCGAAATATGATAAGGTGAGGCAATTCAATCAAGGCCCTTTGCTGCTGACATTGCTATAAAGAGATATGAAACTTGACGTGGTTGGCCTTCTGGAGACTGATCTACATGTGAATTATAATGCCAATCAATGAGCTGCTGGTGTGCTAATTAGTCGTAGCGGACAGTCTATGGAAATCGTGACTTGTGAGTGTGCTGTATCCTTTGGATGAGCTCTTGGCTCACCCTCTTATATCAGGACGCGAGTCGCTCTCCAAGACCTCGGATATGTGAGTTTTCCTTCAGTGCAGCCATGCAGGGAAATGACCACACCAAACTTGAGTATGTCGATTTGGGCCCAGGCCCTAACATGCATACATGGGGTGCTGCTCTACTTTCGAAGGTTAGCGTGAAATGACTCATTTCCAATCATGCTTACCCCCCTTAGTTCCCTATTGTTCACTCGCAACACCACCTCCTACCCTCACCCCATGGCGAGCTCGCGCCAGCAATCGAAGCTGTGCTCGATGTGTATGGGTCAGAGGTAACTGTAGTCGTATCACATAACGGTCAAGGTACATTCGGCACACTTTCTTTCTTAGTCAATTGTTCTTACATACAATGTTTTTCATCTAGAACAAGACCCGCTCGACCGTGAATTGCAGAGCAATGAGCTCGCACGCATCATGGCGAAGTCGTACCCTCACCCCGTTATTTTCCTTGGATACGTAGTCACGAAACCACATGCCAGTAGACGTGTGTGGCTTCCATGTCTTATATTTATTTTAGTCTTGATGAATCCTACAGCGGCGCCCTACGATATTTTGGTGTACGATGGTATCGTACATGACATCGACCCGCAGGATTGGGATCGTTGGTGGGTGCTCTCTCAATATGCCGCCAGCCGATGATAATAAAATGCAGGTGCGAGTATATTTTGTACAGGGGGCTTTACCGGACCGCGTATGCTCGTATCTCGCGAGGCATCGTTACCGATACAGAGCTACAGATTGGACAGTTTGTCGTTCCCCGACATGGCTTCCAGCTTGTGAACCAGACACTTGAAGACCGAATGATAAGGGCATGGAAAGAGGATCTTCCAGAGGATCATGTGCGACCTGAGTATTATCTCCTGGCTACTTCGTGTTGCTGACTGCGTGACAGTGGTTCCCAATGGAATACTATGGCAACAACAATGAGGGAGGTATGAACGGGCATTTTTATCATGTGTTTGACACTGTGAGGCTTCAGCCCGTTACATGCACTGATCTGACATACTAATATTACTCTGATAGCCGCTATATTATAAATTACCTGAGGGTGCACAGGTTTAGGAGTGTACCAGTGTAGTTGTCATCTGTATTGTTATTTTGTTGTGTTTTGTTGTGGCTCTTGCACTTGGACCTATGTGAAAGTTTAGGAAAAAATCAAACCAAAATTATCTGTCATGCCCATACAAGAAAAAAATGGGTTGTTTAGAGAGGTTGATGCTGGTCAGAAGTGACTGTTTCAAACTGGATTGTGAGCTTGCAAGGGTTGACTATGATGCAGCCAATCCAGGCCGTTGACCATCCCAGCTTCAAAAAAATGATTGATGTCGCATCTCGTGCTATGAATGGTGTCATTATACCCAATCGCAAAGCCACACGTTGTGATATCATGGATTTATTCAAGAACCAGATGACAAAGCTCAAGGAAGGACTTAATGTATATTTGTACTAGTATTAGAACTACAACTTGTGTACTGACATTTTTTGCATAGAGTAAAGTTGTGTCAGGTGCAGTCAACTTGACATGTGATGCCTGGCAAGCAAGCAATGTCAACAGGTATTTTGCTGCCACTGGCCACTGGATCAAGGAGTTGTAGAGTTTCAAGACGAGCAGGAGACACGCGATACGCTAAACGATGACAATGATCTCAGTATCTTTGTTAGAACTCTTGTACTACGTGACAAGTACCTAAACAATGACAATGCTAAGTCTTTTGTGAGCTCGACGTAATGTAAATAGAATCAGATACACATACATCTCAGTATCTTTGTTAGAACTGAGATGTTGTGTCCTTCGCACTCGAGCCTTTATACTAGCTAGCATAGGAACAGAAAATTTTAGTATCATAGGAGTATATTGCAATATATAAAGAAATGTCAGCCGATGTCACCTGCATCGCTCGTCCGACTTGTTTTAGGTTGCGCTCGCCTACTTTTATTCCTCTGCGTCTTTGGCTGTTTCGGATCCCAACAGGAGTCGTCACCTGGCATCTGGGAGTTTCAGTGTGCCATTATTGGCTTCACTATACTTAACAACAACTCCCACAACAGACAACACCTTGGACAAGCCTTATACAAGATCGTGGACCGAGTGGGGATCACACATAAGGTAAGCTTTGTCATTGTCCAGTCTTGCTTACTAACTGTGCATGTATTCAAGATTGGGCATATTACCTGTGATAATGCTTCAAACAATGACACAATGCTCAATGAGCTTGCCTTGCGAGTGAAGCAGGGGACTGGTATCAAGTAGATCCCAAAAAAGTGCCATTGTAGGTTTACAACTCAGAGTGGTGCTATAGGCTCCAAACTGATATCTTTATGTTGTAGGTTGTGCACTGCCTATCTGCTATACTTGCAAAACAAGTGCGTTTGACCCTAAAGGGGAAGCTAGTGCAGCAAAGGTCTAGAAATGGATGCAGAAGGTGCCGCTTGTCGGCCGATGCGAAGCGCGGGAAAGCGGCGGGTGCGCGTGCGTAGTGCAGGAACATAGCGGCAGGTGAAAGCTGAAGGCACGGGAAAGACGCGGCTGTGAAGCAGCCGATGCGCGAGGGGTTCGGATGATAATAGAGATGATAGACAATAGAGATAGATGTAGAGCAAAGTGATAACTGATATGATGCAAGTGGTAAATGGATACTGATTGCCAATAGCTACCAACTGTAGGCTAATGGGAGTTTGCTACTGGAATGTCTGGAAAACAAGCTACTGAATGATATGTACTGCTAGTGCTTAAGTATTGCGCTAAGCGCTGTCACACGGAACTGAGCCGACGCGCTACCGAGTTAGGTATGTAAAGCTATATGTAAATAAGGGTCTATGATGAAATAAAGGTGGTCCGATGCGAAAATGGTCTGATATGTAAATATAATCATGAAATAACGTACCATTGGGTTGGTTTTGGACTATGGATGGGTGCGGAACATCAGCTGATAAAGCACGAGAAAAGCGGCCGCTAAGCGCGGCTGTGCGCATGCGGGGAACATTGCGGTCGTCGTGGGAAAGTAGTGGCCGCTATGCATGGCTTGCAGGAAAGCTATGCTTCATATAGGAAAGTAATAGGGTGCTGAGGGATACCACAAAAATAGCCTCTAGGAGGCTGTAAGGACTTCCAGTCCTACACTGTATCAGGTAGGTATGTTTTTGTGAGTCGAGCATGTACTAACAAGTATCTAGGTGTTTGGCTCATGTTATCCACCTCACTACAAGGGCCCTCATCTCAACATATAGCAAAGCCCCTTATTACAACCCTGAGCATCCCACACTATCTATAGTCGAAGAGAATGGCCGATGTGATGAAATTGGCCTTGTCTGAGCTATTGCAGTTAAAGTAAGTCATTCCTGTAATGATTTTATCTACTGTTGCTAATGTCATCAAGGCATGATCTTCTGCACAATAAAAATAGCTTTTTAAGGATGTCCAGACCTGTCCAAGTACGAGCCTTGTCACCTCTCAGCTTTTGCTTGATATGCCTGTCTGCTGGTCATCAATTTATGTTATGCTTGACCATATGGAGAAGATGAAACCTGTATGTGCTATGAGCTTGACAGTGACATTACATTGATGTTTTGTCATTTTGTCAACACTTTTGTATATGAACTTGGTGTTCAAGAGCCTAACCTTGCACAGCATGCAAAAATTGACCAGTTGAGGCTCAACAATGATGAGTGGAAACAAGTGGAGCTATTCACATCCCTTCTTGCAGTGTGTTATGTGCTGATATGTCTCCCTTGTCACTGACTGTTTGCTCAGCATGCTGACAATGCACAGCAGAGTTTCTCATCTGATAAAGGCTCAACCCTTCAGCTTGCATTGTCAGCTCTCAAAGCCTTGCATAAGGCTTGGATGTCTTGTTCTGAGAGTTCAAAGTATGAGCCCTTTCTTACAGCCTTGAATGTGGCTGTCAAAAAGATCTGTGGGTACTATGAGTGAACTGCAGACAATGAGACAACTTCGTGGGGTAATAATGCATTACCTATTGTAGTTGCAAGTTAGACATATTGTATTAGCAATTGTAACTACAAGAGCCAGAAATGCATTATTTCATGATAACTACAAGAGCCTGATAAGAATAAGCAATAGCATTATGACCTGGGTGCGGCGGGCAAAACGGATGCGAAATCGGGAAATGGCGGGCGGTGCAAACAATGTACAGCTCAACACAAACGACATGAGAACAATGTGGAGAACAATGCAAACGATGGGGACATGCCGGTGCATAGGGTACTACAAAGTTGCATATGAGATGAGATATCAAGGGACTCGTATTTCTGGAAGGTACAGATCTAAGTTGGCTTCACAAGCCACCATAGTCTCCAATGCACTACCTACCAAATGCACAGCATGACACCCTGCCCACTTCTTCTCAAAACAATCAGTGAGATCCTCCCTAAGCTGAGCTTGACGACAAGCGTAGCCACTCAGACCCTCATTATCAGCTGCAGTGGCAAGCGTGCATTCTGCAATCTTCTTTTTCCACCAGGTTGCATGCCACTTAAGAAAGCAGGAAACCCAGCGCATCTCCTCCTGGAGCAACTCGACTTCTTCTGCCCATCGCATGGACCTCGCACGAGCTTTGCACCATTCAATCCTGAGACCTAGAAGCAAGATTAGTGTTTGTCTGACACAGCTTACATTCCAGCTTACTATCTTGTACCATCTCATCTTTATCATCCCCGACTCCTTCAACCAGCCAGATCCATGATAGTTGTCTTCGACCTTCGCTTTCGCCTCATTTGGGAACTGACATCCCACGTACGTCAGTCTTCTTGTCAAGTACCTTGTATCTGTGGTCCCAGCCGTCCTTTGGGAGGACACGTGCAAGATCTGAGAGAGCTGCACGATACTTGTCTGCAGCAGCCATTGCCCTGGACTCAACACGACTAAGGGCATTCTGCGCACAAGTATTTGCGATTTGACCACAGATCCAGTCCCTTTTGAAAGTGTACATGTAGTCCTGCAGGCGAAGGCTCTGCCTTATTTCTTCGAGGGCGTCTCCAGCCTGAGCGTATCGTAAGTCCCACTCAGTTGTGAGGAGTCGTTCATTGCAATGCTTGTGCTTGCTGCACAGAGCAGACGGGAGCCAGAGTTGGGAGTTTTCAGATTCGATCACGTCTGAGGTAGGCGACTCGGCCCTGGATTCCATGAGCTGTGCTGCAGGTGTGTAGAGTATTTGGAGATGTCTCCAAGTATTGATTTTGCTTGTAATGCATTCTGCAGTTGTTGAATTGTACCCAATTGTGTATCTGTAGGATGGCGACCCTGCTTCTTGCGATACACTTTCAAACGACGCCTGGCCATAAAACAAACAAATTAGAATGAAAATCAAGTTAGCCAATAGTATGTACTGTTCACTCTCCAGATCGATTCCTGACGCGATGAATATACTCGGCGATACATCAGTGTGCATGGAAACATCAGTCCCTTGCTGTAGCTCAGCTGCTTCCAGTTGGGCAAGTCTGAGATGAACTGCAGCTTGTGTGATGGCTTTTAAATTAAGTAGTCAGCTTTGCAATCAGATAGAGTACTGTGCTACTTACGAATAACCTTTGCTTCAAAGGGATTGGTGACTGACGAGTCATTCGGATTGTCTTCCCAGTCTTCAATTTCAATCTTCCATGTTTCCGTTGTCTCTGGCTTCAAAACTCCATGAAGTTCTTCAAACACTATCTGATGTGCCTTGCTTTCCTTATTGCCTCATCCATCTTGTGAAGTAGCATTACACCTGTCATAGGTGAGATGTGACTGTACGTACTCGCAGCAAAACACTCACCAAGTCCTACGACCTTTTTCCAATTCCAATCGCCAAAATGATCATCGAGCGTATCTCTCCGTGAGCCTGGCCCCATTGCCTTCATGCTAGAGGCAACTGGGTTGATGTTTGACCAACCTCGTTCAGGAGCTTCGCCATCTGTACGTCCAACGTTCCTAGAGAAGTTGAAAGAGAACATAGTCTGACACTTGAGAACATGCGCCGGTAGATGGAATTTTGGCATGAAAAACCTTATGAACTTGGCTGCATGGTCGAGATGAAGTTCGGGGGACATAACCGACATCCTCTCCCAGAGATGCTTGTGCCACTGGCAGGCGATATCATATGAGATATTGAGTGTGCTGATGGCGTGTCCACGGAGAGTTGAAAAGAAGAGATTATCCATATTCGTGTATCTATGTTAATAGTCAATGCCAATCGTTTCTCGCAAGCTGTTATGTGACATACTTTTCACCTTTTTGCAAGTCACCAACACTGTTTGGCAGTTTCATATTATGTCGCGCACAATCAATGGTACCGACTCCCGTTGCAGCTAGACCTTGAGATACCTTCGTGTCCGCCATGTTTACTGCGTTATGCGACGAACAGGTGCTTTTCTAACCAAACAGCTGGTCAGAGTGACTCATGACAGACCAATATAATTCACCTGTTGTAGTGTGCCGTTATGAGATTGTAAGTATCTCTTGTATGCAGTCTCCTCCACGAAATATGCCCATCCATTACCAAGGCCAGGGTCAGCACTGTCTTTCGACACCATACGTCGTTTGAGTCGGAAATTAGCATCAATGGCTAGAAAAAGACCATATAGCCAGCTGAAAATCATCAGTTACATGTGAGTATAGATAGAAATCACACAAACCGTTGAAGGTACAACAATTCAGATGGTGAGTCTGAACAATGTTGGGTCTTGCAGAACCTAGCTGCTATTCGACCCTAAAGGGTCTCTGGACCAGGCTCAAGGCTCAGAGGAGAGGAAATGTCATAAAAACTACTGAAGACTCTGACTCATACTGGTAATGGTGAAAAGATAACTTCATTATGTAAGCTACAAAAGTGCAAACATAACACTAAGGTAAAAACAGTCTCTGCAAGCCCAGCCAGAAATGAATCCCTACACCGTGTTTCTTTTGGCGCCTCTTCCCAATTGTCAGGAAGGTTTCTGCTAGGCTGCGGACAAGCCGGGCATATCACAGCGCATTCACCATTTCCTGTGTTCTCCACACCAGCAGGGTCATGACCTCGGCCTGCTCGCTTGAGCATTTTCAAGTGTCACCATTCGCGGACAATCTGCATAAATGCCTTGTAGCGATCCTAGTGAGTGTAAGATAGATAAACTGCATATTAAGATGAAAACATACCTTCTGAGGTCGAAGTCTTGTGTTATCGGTCATACGAGCAAGGGAGTGGTAAAACTCGTACCCTGAAACTTTGGATTCAAATGATAGTAGATGATATTGCTCAAGGATTTGGAAGGTAGCTGCGGTGCGTGGGTTGGTGGACGTTGCTGGAAACCAGGTTATGCGAAGCAACTGCTTAGTGTGTCTCTTGGCAGTTTTGCAACCACAAAAGTCAAGGCCAATCTCGTGTATTCCATTGGAGTCAATGAGAGTAAAATCATCATTGACCACCTTCTGAGGCAGCAAGCAGAATTCACCTGCTGGGTGACCAAGCTGCACACACAGCCCTAGTTTCTTCAGCGAGACAGGCACAAAGTACAAACCCGTCCACTCCTGCAACGAAATGTTTAAGTAACTGCAGTATGAACTTGTAAGACTCGTACCTGAACTCGATGCACTGGAGTTTTAGCATGCATTGTAACAACACAGGTGTGGCAGTACAACTCAGTGCCAAAGCAATCCTTACAGTGAAAATGTGGTGTGCCAGAGTAACAGTTCCTGCAGATGGTGTCATGAATATAATCTCCGCGGCCCTCGTGTCACAGCAGCTCCTGCAGAAAAAAGTCTTGATCTTCTATCCATTTCAACAGCGGGTGATCCTGATTAGTAGAAGGGTGATTAATGAATCAAAATATTGAAATACATCAAGAAATACTTACACCCGCTGTACAAATCCGTTTCTTCATAGTAGCAACTTCAGCTTCAACTTCAAAGTGAGG
Source organism: Suillus discolor (assembly GCF_016758755.1). Taxonomy (NCBI): domain Eukaryota; kingdom Fungi; phylum Basidiomycota; class Agaricomycetes; order Boletales; family Suillaceae; genus Suillus; species Suillus discolor. The sequence goes on from NW_024541347.1 coordinate 106,324, forward strand.
TTTGTGTACTTCCGAAGTGTAATCACCATAATCTAAGGCTGGTCCTTCTTCTAAGTCCATCCGGATATCAACCTGCTGTTCTGATGAGGACTGTGAAGTGAGAATTTGTGAACTTCGTGCAGCTAATCCTTGACTGTGTGAAATAAATGTATATGATGCATGGATGCTCAGAGCATCAGGGTTGGGAGGTAGATACACATTCAGCTTGACTTGTTTACAACTTGCACGCAACATGCCAGCGCCTTCAAGGTGCTGTGAGTGCGGTCTTACCCAATCTGTTTCTTTTCTGATCGTTAGTAATAAGATCATTGGTAAGCCGAACTTATTGCATCATGGTTGTGATCATAGTCCATGAAGCTTTGAACTGTCCATGACTATATACCTGCGCAATGCGCGACGAGTCGTCTCACATAAGGCTGTATTAATTTAATAATCTATCTAATGCATTTCCTGTACGAAATCCTATGAGGGGCACCACTGGACAAAATGAAACAAATAGTTGCACAGTGAAATTCAAAAATTCAAATGAAAACCAATTGTCAAATCAAAAAGCATTCCCACCGTGAGAAAGTAAAATGCTGCGCCAGTGTGTCACGTGACTGTACAATTTCGTATGACCGGCCAAAATTTAACTTCATTTGATTTACTGCATCTATGTACAAATGTACAACTTGTTCAGCTCTGGACTGGAGGCAATACATATAGTGCGGCTTGGAAGCTAGCACAGATGCCAATGGTCCGGGTGTAGCAAGTTGTACTAGTACTGTGAGATGTACAAGTTCTCCGAATTGCCCCCCCCAAAAAAATAATAATTCGCTTTCAACCTCATACACTCTCCTGGACTCGCGAACCATCGAAATACCTGCACTCTGCCAGATGGTACTCTCACATCAAGTCTAATAGCGTGGAGCATGCAGATTTGTTCTTGCTTTGGACACCCTCATAATTGTTGGCACCTTGCAGGTGCGAACTCCTAACCCTAACCCCAAGCTTGCTCAATGGCTGCAGCCCATGTTTTCTCTCATTGCAAACTCCTCGCATGACGGCAACTTGAAACTGATCTTGGGTATGATCTGGACCTTGGTTTTGTGTTTTACCATCACAGACATCAGGTAAGGTAACTTGTACAAGATGCTTCATTGAATGTGACTATTTCAGTGAGGAAGGCCTTTCAGCGAAGGAAGGCTTGCTGCTTTGGGCTCAATGCAAAACTGCGCCTTACAAAGAAGTTGATGTACAAGACTTCTCCATAAGTTGGTCGGATGGGCTGGCGCTGTTAGTACACTCCATGACTGCAATCTGCCTCTGCCTTACTCTTACTCGTTCAGCTGTGCATTAATTCATTGTCATCGCCCCAAGCTCCTGGATTACGACAAACTTGACAAGGCATGTAGCAGTAGAGGCATCCATAAATATCATACCTAACTGCATTGTTCAGTCCGATCGACACGGTAACACTCGCCTGGCATTCCAAGTGGCTGCAGACCATCTTGATGTTCCAGTAAGCTCACACTAGGCAACACTTGCAGAGGTGCTTACTTTGCCTATGCAGCAACTCCTTGAGGTAGAGGACCTGTGTGATTCGATGCGTCCAGACGAATGCAGTGTCATGACCTATATTGCAAGCTATTTCCATGCCTTCTCAACGATGGGTATGTTAGAAATTAAAATTGCTGTCACATCATATACAACTAATTGCCTGGATAGATCAAGCCGAAACTGTTTCCAGACGTGTCGAAAAATTTGCTGAGCTGATGCAATCTGTTTGGATGAGCAGAAACGACTACAAGCGTTGAGCTCGCGCTGTGCATCTACTTACATCGCTTACTTCTCATAGCTCACGCATTCTTTGATTTCAATAGCTCCTACATGCACTTTCTGAGGTCCAAAAAACATGGTCAACTAGCCGTTTCACCGGCTCATATACGGATGCGAAAGAACAATCTGCTACTTTTACAACTTACAAACACACAACCAAATGTACATGGGTCATAGAGCGACAGGATGTCACTACACTCCTTGGCAACATACAAATGAAGCTTCGGACTTACGGGTTGAGAGAATACATTCCTCCTCTCGGTCTCGCGCTTTCGGTGGGTATTCGAGATGCAGTGTATTAATTTTGTGCCTGATTATATACATTGAGTTCTAGGACCTCGACGATGCTTGGAATGACCTGCTTCAATCTGAAGCAAAAAGGTCACAGTTAATCAATGCACAGATACGACAGTCAGTCATACATTTTCCATCGCTCGTTATTGATGTTCAATGAGTAGCTCAGGATAAAAGAGTCGTTGCGGAAAGAATTTGCGGATCTAGCTAATGATTTCTCGCAACGTCTACACACCATATCATTGGAACTCTCGGGTGTCGTGGGGCCTAGGCCCTTGTGACATGAACGATCAAGGTTATTAATACAGTCTTATGTGAGACAAAATTTGACACAAAATGCAATCAGATGAAATGCATCACACGAAATGCAATTCTGACTATGTACAAGTATGTATCTAGTAAGTACTTTCGCAGTTTTCAACAACAACCGGATTTTGTACAGGAAATGCATTAGGTCTCTTATGGTATCCATTAACTTGTCTCAAAGCGGAACTGACTCCCTCATTTAAAGGCTGAGAGATGATCACGAAATGCATGTCTTGCTTTGAAGCCCCTGCCCTGCAATCACCACCAGCATCTCTGTGCATGGTTCAAACTCTGTCATCCTTGGTACCTGGGCATGTGCCACCTCCCATTGGTGTGTGATCTCTCCTCCGTAACTGATGTATTTCTCATGTCACTATTTCAGATGTATCTGCGCTGTCTGCCATCGCTAAAATTGTTGAGAATGATTCTGGTGCATGTCGTCACACTCTTTCATCTGTGTCTCTCATCTCACTGTCTCAGGTGTATCTGCACTATCCACCATCACCAACATGAATGATTGTGGTGCATGTTCTCACTCTCTCTGTCATTAATTTATCTCTCATCTCACTGTTTCAGGCGTATCTGCACCATCTATTATCGCTAACATCATTATTGAGAATGATTTTGGTGCGCATTCTTACTATCTCCTCCCCAGAATTAATGTGTCTCATCTCATTTTTTCAGGTGTATCTGCGCCATCTACCATCGCTAATATCATTGTTGAGAATGATTTTTGTGCGTGCTCTCTCTTCGTCATTGAAATGTCTACAATCATCATATCACTTTTTAGGTGCACCTGCGCCACCTGCCTACGAAGCTGACATTGTTCAGGGCAATGATTCAAGGACCTTAAACTCGATCTATATATTCTTAACGCCGTTGAAGGTACAACAATTCAGATGGTGAGTCTAAACAATGTTGGGTTTTGCAGAACCTAGCTGCTATTCGACCCTAAAGGGTTTCTGGACCAGGCTCAAGGCTCAGAGAAGAGGAAATATCATGAAAACTTGCTGAGTACTCTGACTCATACTGGTAACTGGTGAAAAGATAACTTGATTATGTAAGCTACAAAGTGCCAACATAAGGTAAGGTAAAGACAGTCTCTACAAGCCTAGCCAGAAATGAATCCCTACACCGTCTTTCACACCTCTTTCAGATACAGAATATGTTGAAGTCTACGAGGACGAGCGACTCTATGCGATAGCTGCTGATCAAATGGTGGATGAATGTATGGTGTACTGTCACTGCAGTGTGCTATATAATGTGCCAGCCAGTTGTGCTAAGGATGGAGTTCATCCTCCTTTCTTCATCGTGACTCGTGGGTGCTACATTGGGGTTTTCTGTGGATGGCAAGTTACAAGTTTATCGAAGTTTGGGCATCTGCTGTCTTGTTTTTAGGCACGACTTAGCACCCATGGTTGAAGGACTTTGCCATGCTGTACATGCTGAGGTTGACTCACTTGAGGAAGGTGAAAGGGCAGTCAGGAACGCAATCGCGAGAGGGGAAACAGTTCTATTCCCAATACTGTTGAAGGCTTAATTAACAATGATTGTTTTCATTACATATTCTGTCCGCAATATCAATGAGACGGTTTGATCATGTACCCTCTCCTGCAGTACCTTCTGTGTCTTGTCATGCCTGACACGTTGATAGGTATTGTGCACACATAATTTCAATGACCGCAAGAGACCAAACATTTAGTAAAACTTAAGTTTACACATTAGATGATACACTTAGTGAAAACCAGACAGGTTCAATAAACAAGTATGCGATCAAAACAGGTACCTCCCCATCTTGTCATGCCCGATGCTTGCCCATACAGTCATTCTTGCACACCCATCCGTCTAGAGAATGAGAATGAATGCGTGATGAGACAAAAACATGTGGAACTTACTGTCATCTGCCCAGAAGACACTGCCAGATTCCCTGAGTTTGGGTACTGTGATTCTTGCACACCCATCCAGTCTAGAGAATAAGAATGAATGCGTGATGAGACAAAAACATATGGAACTTACTGTCGTCTGCCCAGAAGACACTGCCAGATTCCCTGAGTTTGGGCAGGGGCTACAGAAAGTCATGTCCAAAAGCTCGTCAGTGACTGGAGTCTCTCCACCCCTCAGTTTCTACAAATGCCCAACTTGGTCTGAGCGAGAACATGAAGTTGCTGCTGGTGTAGTAAGTATAATAAACACCAGTCATTAAAAAATGCACCTCACTTTCAACACCCTCTCCACTCCAACAGTCCCTCATCCTCATTTGTATCCGCATGCCTCCAGCAACTTTGAGTGGTGGTAGGATTCATACTTGTATGACTGGCGGAGTCCATGTAAGAAGTGATACACCTAGGACAAAGAATAGCAGGCACGGGATTAGAGGTAGGACCAGCAGAAAAAGAGGAAAGAAAGCAGGATAAGTGTTAGGGCGAGCGAATTGAATATTAGGGTAGATTCGAGTTGTGACTTTGTCGGGCCGAAGATAATGCAGGCTGCAGCAGCAGCCGTAGGACTGGTTTTGAAACGAACTGCACCTGAATGAATCTCTACATAGTCGAATGCTGAAATGTTGATGTTGTGAACAGAGTTTGTCAGTAGACTCAGTACGGACAATGTGACATGAATGACATAGTTGTCGATTCGGAATCAAATTGAGCTGACTTCTATATATGTACATCATGCTGACATCGTCTCTATGTATGATAATCCATTGCTTTCATCCTACCTCTGCTCCCACCGCGTCAGTATGTCCTGAAAGTCGCTGTGTTAAGACTTCTGGTATTCTATATTATACCCTGACTTTCTGAGGTCAATATACATGCTCATGGCTGCTGTAGTCGCAAAATGACTCAGAGTGGTGACTCGGATGAGCTTTGTCCTTGGACTCATATCCTTTTAATAGTTCGTCTCATTCGTTATCACAGGTGCTCTTCTAACTTAAGTTGAGAACTTTCCAGGGTGACATTTATTGTTTTGTGACCTTACTGGCTTTAGTACTTCTACTGGTAACTGGGCACCACTCTCCTGGCATGGTAAGTCTCATGTTTCGCTGTGGCCCATCATCTGGCACAGGATGTATACCCAGTCGCACGACCTCAATGTCATCCGTTGGACCCATGGGCATGAAGCATGTGCCAGACTGCTTACTGCTTCTCCCATTAGTGTTTAAATGCAAAGTCTTACCATGCATACCAGTTGGTCGCACGACCTTGATGTCATCCATTGGATCCATGGGCACAAAGCATGCACCAGACTTCTTGCTGGTTCTCCCACCAGCGGTTAAACACAAAGTCTCACCATGCGTACCAGTTGTGTAAGTCATATATTCTCTTCCATCTGATTAACATATTCTCATAATGCTGCAGGTGAATCTACCACAGGTTGGGAAAAGTTGAAAAGACAGTTCCTCCGAGTTTGGTGTCGTCAACCAGGAAATTTCCGTTGTTCTGGAGTCGCATGACCTCGATGTCATCCGTTGGATCCATGGGCATGAAGCATGCACTGGACTGCTTACTGCTTCTCCCACCAGCGGTTAAACGCAAAGTCTCACCATGCGTACCAGTTGTGTAAGTCATATATTCTCTTCTATCCAATTAACGTATTCTCAGAATGCTGCAGGTGAGTCTACCGCATGTCAGAAAAGTTGAGAAGACAGTTCCTCCAAGTTCGGTGTCGTCGACCAGGCAATCTTCGTTGTTCTGGAGTCGCACGACCTCAATGTCATCTGTTGGATCCATGGGCATGAAGCGTGCACCAGACTGCTTACTGCTTCTCCCACCAGCGGTTAAACGCAAAGTCTCACCATCTTTCCTAACTCTCTTCATGTGGCATCTGGCCGTGATATTAACTGGACAGCTGTTTGATGGGGTTAACTCAGCTTTGTTCTCACCGAATGGGTCACACATTGCGTCTGGTTCCTACGATCAGTTGTGCGGCAATAATCACATTAACGTCGACCGTTTGGAAGTCCGGTAATAGCTTCACCATGGATATGTGCTGATGAGCTGAACGGGATCTGTATTGTACCAACTAAGTCCGCAGGGTGTTTGAAGTCAAGCACAGTGAAGTCGCATGGGTTGGAATGTCCCCTCAAACATGTATATGTATGTAGGAGCAAAATCAAGAATATATTGTTAAAAAAATGAAATGTAAGATGCTACTGAATTGTGTCAGTGGGGTGGGGATCACCTGCAGCCATACTCGCATCTGTCTGATGGTCTGGATGGGCCTCAATCTGCATATTAAACACCAAACAACAAGTTTTTTCTCTTCCTTACACTTTCCTACCATCAACTATACCATGGCTCGTCATGGTCCAAAGCCGTGGACAACAGTCAAAGAGGATGCATTTCTCAAAGCTTTACTACCTGAGTTCATCAGAGCTCGGCATCTGAAAATGTTTGTGAATTTTTGGGCCGATACCTTCCGCAGTTTTTTCCATCAATGGCCCGAGCATATGCGTCTACACCGCAATGGCGTCCCTGCTGAAGGAGACCTTACCCCTGATCAATTAAAAATTGTTAAGCTGGCCATCGCCGAGCGTAAGCTAGTGAGTCACATCAACACACACAAATGATCACTTGTTAAAATTTATTTTACCATAGGTCATCAAGCGTTGGTTTTGATGGAAGACCAATACAGCGTGTCTTGCGCATTCAGGCAATTCCCATGGTGTGCTCAATCTCGATGACACATTCAATGGGGGGGTTGATGAGCTCAGAGGGTCTCGTGCACCACAAGAAGTCGAAATTTATTCACAATATCACTATGAAACACGCGTGAAGTCTGCCGCTGATTCTGCAATTACAATGGGGGGGATTTCCTCGCATGGTGATAAGCTGTCTAAACGGAAGGAGATCACTCGTATCATGTATGCCAAGGAGGGTGATGAAATATGCACCGAAGTCAAGCAAAAGCACGAAGAAGTGCTCGCCAAGTGGAAACACAATCGTGTGCTGGCCAAAGCTGGGTTAGTCAAAGAAGTTGATGATGACACAAAGATACAGTACGCACTTCTGTGATTTTCTTTTTTTGTTCTAATGGAAGCCATAGAGCTTTCGATGAATTGGGGTCGCACCTGGATCGTATCTTCCGTCATCTATCCCATAAGACAGGGGGACTGAAATTCACCTGTATTGCTGGTGGACGCAACCCTAGTACAGGAGAGGTCATTGTAGTCGAGTAAATATCAGAATTCTCACGATCGTGTGCTGTATGCTAATAATAACGATCAACATAGTTTCCACTTGGGAGAAACAGACACAGGTGCAGATTTCTCAGCCTCTTATCCTGGGTTCTCGGATGTTCAGGTCGCCTATGCAGATTTTGTGAAGAAAGCTGTTGGTATGTGTTTTCATAAGCTCTCAGTGGCAAGAGTACCGTGATTGCTCACCATCTGCCACTAGCTCACGATGACAATATGCAGTCGCCGGTGAACAAAGAAGCATCAGCACAGGCCCTAGGTGCCAGGAAGGATATGAACGAGTGCGAAGATTCAAATCAAGATATTTTCGATGATGAAGATGGGAACATTTGTGATAACGAAGATGGGAACATTTGTGCTGATGAAGGGAATGTTTGTGATGATGAAGACGGACAAGATACTACCATTGACCTTTATAATATACCCCAGGAGGTGAGTACAAAGTTCTTGAAATGCATTAAGTGTATTTGCTCATGGACAAGATCATCATTATAATGCATTATTGCTAATGCATTTTGTGCAATGCATTTCATGTAATGCATTTAGTTCACGCCTGTTCTGGACTTCTCAGCAGGCCTGCAAGGCATTGACCTGGATACCTCAGAATGGTTCAACTTGAACGTGGATCACCTTTACAATGAGTCTGATACACTCCTTCAATTCGAGGAGTTAGACCCTTCAGTTCTTGGTATGGACATAACAAATATGATTGCTACATTGTCAAACATTACTGATCAAAATGGTGCCCCCTCCCCACTTAACGCATTGTTCGAATACCCTACTGCCGTTGCATCTGCTCCCATACCTGCACAAGACCTTGACTACTACCAGCTCGCTCAATTTTTTCAAGATTTGAACCTCCCAGACAATGGAGCACTCGAGTTCACTGTTCCACCTCCATTACTACCTGTTGCAGCGCTCCATTATCAGTTACCGGATCCATCTACGGTTCCAGGTATAAGAGCAACTACTCCCTTGCTACAATCAACAGCTCTCCAGATGCTATCACCATGACTTCCAAGCAGGCCACCTGAAGTTACCACTGGAACTCCATCAAACACGTTTGTTCATATCAATCCATTGACTACTGATTCGGAGCAACCGAGCAGTCCTCACCGTACAGCACGTCGTCACATCCCATCAACACGTGAACAGACACTCAATGCTATTGGGTCATCAAAGGCACGTGTCTGTGCTATGACGGGAGCTAAGGAGGGCAAAGAAAACAATGGAATCACGCTCCTACCTATGAAGCACAAGGCCAAGCCCACCAATCAACACGTCAACAAGTAAGTTTTCTTGCAATGCTATAGTTCTCAAGTAAAGACTTACGGCTCATAGAAAACAGAAGTGCGGTTAGCACTTGTTTCAGGTCTATTGAATCCGTACATATCCTATGATAGCATTGTTTTTGGTTGGCAGTCAAGATACCCCTTCAATTTCGTTTGATAGTCACCAGTCGCTTTGTATCTATCCCACCCCAGTGTGTCCATTTATTGGAATACCTTTCGATATCTCCCAGACTAGCTTGTAATTTTTTGGCTTACCAGACTTGAAGAATATCAGGCTTGTATACCGTCTGCAAGCTGCTCTCGAAAACTTGCTATTGTGTCTGATGAATGAGTCTCGCTCGATGGTAAACAAGATTATTATCAACAATATGAACATCACATGTGAGTCTAAATAGCCAGAGTAATAGTAGGAATTGTATATGCAATGTCATTGAAATGAGTGTCGCAGGAAGTTCTATTGTGATATAAGTAAGTGTAATGGAAGGTGCCAAGTTATGTTTCATTTCTTCTACAGTGTCTACTTTTGCATGTCCTTCGACCGTCATGTTTGCTGTAGAAGTTTTTGAAAGATCAGAAGAAGACACACCGTTGTGTACCAAACTCAGTTATATCTTGGAATGTCCACATGCCACGCGTGATGCCTCGTACCGGTTCGAAAATTGTTCCCCATGCAAGTTGATGTCGATCAAGGACTTTCGGCGTCTTCTCGCAGTGGGCAATGTGGATGATATCTAATGTGACACCAAACTCGGAGGAACTGTATTTTCGACTTTTTCCGACCTGTGGCAGATTCACCTGCACCATTGTGAGAACACATTAATCGGATGGAAGAGAATATATGACTCACACAACTGGTATGCATGGTGAGACTTTGCATTTAACCACTGGTGGGAGAAGCTGAGTGAGGATATATATCCTGTACTGGATGATAGGCCAGTACGCGAGTAGCTGAGAGGACCAATTCTGCTGGGACGTAGTACAAAGACATGATAGGGACGTGGTGGGAGGAAAACATCATCAATAAGCCTAGAGAAGCTGGCTTTATAGTATTTGGCAATGAGGCGGGTGCCACCTATTTGAAACTGCCAGCAGCAAGAAGCCAAATGTATTAGGATTCATTTTAAAATTTAGGCAATGCATTACATGATCTATCATCGAAAATGCATTATGCGTGTCTTGTAACTATCCTACGGTAATGCACTATAAAGACAGGGTAGCCTCACAATGATGCATATATCATGGCTATGTGTATGTGCTTGTTGGAACACTATTGCCTTATATTCACTCTTGTTCTTAATAGTGCTTGATCCATCACAGAAGGACTCACATATTAAGCGCTTCTGGGGTAAAGAAACACATATTGATGCTCTCCGTGAGGCTGAGAGAATGGTGAGTTTGTTTTCTTGTTGAGAATGAGATGCCTTACATAAGTGTAGTTCAAGGAAAGACATGTCAGATTGTATGGCGAGCATGGAGCACCAAATTCACCAAGGAAGAAGACTGGTAAGGTACACTTACTTCTTCGGGAACTCTCCAGTGATGATGAGAGTGATAATGGAGAGCTGGAAGAGTCACTTGTAGATCCACAGTCACCATGATTGAAGGAGTTTTATCTCTATCTTAACTCTGCTACTGCAGTACCTGAGAACATGTCCATCATTCAATGGTAAGGGTGGGTTCTGTCATTTTATATGTATTTAACTCTTGTTAATGTGGGCTTGTTGTTACAGGTGAATGCCCAGCAGTACCCTGTCTGGGCATCTCTAGCTCATGATTATCTGTCAATCATGACTACATCAGTGTCAAGTGAGCAAGCATTTTCAGCTGCAGCTCTGATCATTACCAAGCACTGAAACTGTTTGAAGGGTGACATTGTGGAGGCCATTCAAATTCTTTGCATGATGTATCAACATGACCTAATATTCTGTGAGCCTCCTCCTTCCTCAGCTCTAGAGTTAGTACTAATGACAAGTTTGTGCAGGGGACAAGATTTATATAGAAATGGTAGATATGCCACATGATCAAATATATATTAGATTGAAACTTGGTTTGAAATCAGTTGAGGGGACAGAGTGTGGCTGTGTTTGGTGGGCAAAGGGAGGAAAATTTATGAATATGTGCATGGATATGTCTAAAGTTAGATTCTGACAACAATCTTAAAATTCGCATGAGTCAGATGAGTGCCCCACTATGTGGGCCACTTAGTGGGGCATTGTCCAATCTGAGTACCCCTATGAGAGGTTCACTCAATTCAACAGGTTTCTCAGCTTGTTATTCTATTTTCTTATATAATAGAATATCTTATGGAGTGGACCACTCCCCAATTCAATAAGTTGTGACTGTAGTATATGTAACATCTTCTTAACACAATATGAGGGATGGAGTTTAATTATATTGGTATGGAACATTAACACGAGGCAACAAAAAATTGAGATTAAAGTGATGAGTGGGGTGAATATCAGCAGCAGAAACTAACTGGGCAAATATTGGAGTGGGGTGTGGTATGCGATATTTGTATAGACAAGTTGGGATGTCGGGACAAGTATAGAGCAGGAAACTGACTAGAATATGGACTATTGTGCAGTTAGACCTCAGTTCTCCTTGGCTATATCATATGTAAGACTCATGGTTCATTTGATTGCCTTCGTTGATAACACCTGTTCAATAAACATGTTCTCCTGTCAAGAATAAAAACAGTAGTAAATCGAAGGGAGTAGAATAGAGTAAGATGGGCTAACCGTGGCGACATCCGCATCAATGTCCATACATGAGTCCGATTTGTCCTCCAGCTCAAGTATTTCCTTTAGCGAATGATGTTAAACTGGATCACAAGGGTAGAGGGAGGTGAGGATACCATTACGACGTCCGCATCAACATCCACATATCCATCTGATCCCTCCTCCAGGTTAAGTATTTCCTGTAGTGGTTGAGATTAAACTAAGCCACACAAGTAGAGGTGAGAATACCATCATAATGTCCCCATCAACGTCCATACATCCATCTGACCTTTCCTCCAGCCTGAGAGGTATCTCCTGTAATGAAATTAGATGGCAAAAAGTAGGGTAGGTAGTCAAACTGCATGAACAGTTATGACATCCGGATCAACATCCATACTCCAGACTGATTTCTTTTCAGGCTTCGGCACTCCCTGAGCGAAAGATATCAAACTTGATTCACAAGGAGAGAGAAGACTAAGCTGTACGGACCACATACATTGCGCCTTCAACCATTTTGTATAGTTAGCAAGGACGGGAGATGATGTTAATTGTAGAGGTAGAGAAGTTATGCAGATTCTCAAATTCAATATCCAAGTCTAGAGCAAAGTATCAAAATTGATATTCAAGTCTAAAGCTAAATGGACATGGTAGTTGTGCAGATAACAAAGTTGAATGGAATCCAGGTCCAAAGCAAAGGTAAATGGTGGCAATGACAACATGCACACAAGAAATATATGGGGTGTGATATGCTGGACGAGAACATCACATTCATAAGTCAAAAGTGAATGCAGTTTAATTCAGCATCGAGCTCCCCTGGGTTCATTCCCCACAGATTTATCTTCATCCTATACCTTCTCTGGCGAAGGCTCTATCCCACCAAGTCAGGCCTAGCGCTGAGTTCAGAGAGAGCTGCAACTGTATGGTTGTATAATCATACCTTGCTAACAATTGAGTGATAAGATTGTTGAGAAATTATTGGATTCAGTACACGCAAATACTTGCATTTTATAAGGTCTTGCAACAATTGTATGAGATTCTTGGGTTGGCCAAGGTAGATTCTTGAGAGGGACTTCATTCTGCTTTAGAACAGCGATGGCGACTGAGTGAGATGTTGAGCTTGTCAGAAAGAGAAAAGAACCCACCATGTTCAAATTTGCACTTGCATTGCATTGTTGGCATCAACCAATAGTGACAAAGCTGCCAGGAAAGATTCTTGAGGTGTTGGCCCTGCTCGAGGTATGATGCTACTTTGGTGCACACCTACGGAAGGGGTTAGTGAAAGGGTCAAACAAGATTTGATGTAATGAAAATAACTACCTTCTGAGTTTTTGTGGGTGACTCAGTCTCGGCCAACAAAAGGCTTTTTACCCCTATATATGCATGTTAGTGTTAGCACTTTGATGTAGAATAAAAAAGACGACCTCAAACTTGAGGTTGACTATGGATGGAATGGACTGATGAGGGAACATGCGTCGAATAGGCCCAGAGCAGCCCAGTCATGACTTATTAGAGGAACTTGAACGGGGGTAAATGAACTTACCACCATGATCAATAGGAGATCGTATATTTGAGTAGCAGTGCACGATGCCAATCTGGCACGCATCAATTAATTGCTGGCAGGATAATGCACAATGGTTAGTTTCACAGCGTCACAGTGGTTGCATTTGGACTCACGATTTGGGGTGAATACAAATCCATAATGATGGACTTGTTGTTTTCATGGAGCAGGGACTACAAGAACATTAATATTGATGCTACACAAACCTAAGTGAGTGCTACAATAGCATTGAGATTGAGACTCTACATCAAAACTATATTAAGACTATACTATGACTACCATTAAAGTGACGAGACAACAGAAAAAGAAAATCTATAAAGTAAGGTTTGGAGTATTAAGTAGTGAACAGGAGAATTGGACTCCGCCGGAGATACCCAAAGCAGCTGAGGGGCTGGTCGGCTGAGTGGTTGAGCAGCTGTCGGCAAATTACATCAGAGTTTTGACTGACTCGAATTCACTACTTACGCAGAGAATCCCTGTTTCCTTGCTTTCTTTTCCCCTATCACAGTTGTAGTACATGCCTCTGAAGTACATGTATTTGTAGATTTGTAGTACTCGTAGATTTGTACATTACCTGTATTATTGTTGTAGTGGTTCTCAAAGTGCTGTTTGGTGATAAATCAGAGTTCAAGATGGGATTGTGTCATATCCTGTATTCCGGACCTACATCCAACAATGTTCCCACGCCTCATCCGGACCTCCGGACCCCTGTCCATGTCCTTTATCTGTCCAGATCCCTGTACCTTTGTATATCCACACATTTGGATCCGAAGCTCGGACACCTAATCTGTTATCCACTTCTCAGGATCTCCAGATCCAGCCTATGTTTCATATCCAAACCCAAACCTTAAATCAGTGCTCATCCCCTTATGGTAATCACCTGTCTTTGGTTTTTGGTTATCTCTGTTTCCATTTTGCTTATTGATCCTTGTACAAGTTTCATCATGATCCGTCTCTCTTACTAATACATTTCCACATGCTTGTACATAGCCTTACCCCTCTGCTTACTGATCTGCACAGACTTGCCTCCAGTATATGAACTCCTGTAGAAACTCCTGTATTTCCTTAGTCTGAATATTACACATATTAGTCCTCGCACTAGACCTCACACTCAGTCCTCATACTAGTTCTAGTCCTCCGACTTAGTCAATATCCATCTCAGGCCTAGGGAGGAATTCCCTAGGCCGGAGCTCTGCTCCTCCACTCCTCCTATCCTAAATTCCTCCGAGTTTCCGGAAATTCCTCAGGAACTTTCCCGCAGTCCTCCGGACCTATTCTGCTTCGGACTTTGTCCCCTGTATTATTGTTGTAGCGGTTCTCATCTCCAAGTTTGAAATTACTCAAGTCTTGAAAGTGACTAAAGTCTAGTGCATACCCCGCGTATGCTGTTGTGTAGTCATTTCGTTTGGTGCATAAAACTAATGTTAAGGTGTCATCATGCAGATCCAATCGAATGCCCCCATGCAGCCAGACTCCTAGCACTAACTATTGCATCGCCTGCGACCCTGTTTCATAATGATATCATTTTTTGTATTGGATATAGCAGGTAAGTTTCCATACTTTAATGCTGCCATGTCCTTAGACTTATCCTAAGGTTAAAGTACTTTCCCTCTCCCTATCCTGAAGGTATCTGCTGAGAGTTTTTTTGGTCATTTCTTCATTGTATCACAGGGTGTGTATAACTACGTCAACTTCTGTTTTCCTATTCGTACTGGCTTTAAACATAATATGTTGTCTAGGCAAAAACTTGGAACTGATCATGACAGGTTCTACCGCAATGATGCAGATTAAACAGTATTATTTGTTCTTGTATTTGCTTGCGGCTAGTGCTGAGTGCCTAGTGAGTTCTGGAACATCAATCACTCGGTCCAAAGCACTGATCATTTCAAATATTGCTTGCTTTTTCTCTCCCAAGATAAAAACAAACATAAAAGTGGACAAGAGCCTCTCATGCGATATCTGCCATATCATCATGACGAGCACCTCCACATCTGGGATCTTGCCAATTGTCAGCTCATCTAATGCATTTCCTATATGGCGCCTTCAGCCACACATGGGCAAGCTCTTGAGTAATGATCTTCTAGGTAACGTCCTTTGGGAAGAAACTGATCTCCCCTCCACCACCTCTTCTCTCATGGATCTCATCATTCCAAAATCAAGTATCCATAGATCAGTGATTGAAGAAATTACTTACACAACTGGAGTGCCGATATTGGCTGATCGCAAGTGGCAACTCAATAAACATCAGAACAAGCAGAAACAGCAACAGATGCAAGCACCAGACGATACTGATTCAGATGCGGAGGAGTTGGAGACAGATTGTGATGGTTCCTCTGCGTCAGCTGCATCTGACACCAGTGAAGGTTCCTCCTCATCAGCCACAGCTGACACCAGTGATCAGAGCTGGGGCTCCCAGGGATATAACCCTGATAATCCAAACAGAAAGCTGACCCTGAAGTGGACGCCAGAGCAAAAATGGGCACGTCTCTTCAATACCCTTTATTTGGCCATGCACATGGCGTATAAGGTGATGTTCCCTCATCGCTCACCCACCTACCCTTTCAAGCCTGCAGATCTCAAATGCCCACATTGGCAATGGTCACCGGAGTTTTGCAATGTTCCCATTCTGGATGCGACCAATATCCAGAAGCCTGATATAGTCCTTCTTGATCGCAACGTTCAACTGAAAGGCTGGGGGGCACATCCTCACATGTGTGGAGATCACTGAATCTGATCTTGGTGCAGACCATGGCATACCATTGTTCAACGGTGTGATCACTAAAGGTTATCTCATGATGTGAGAACAACCCTGGTGTTGGTTTGTCGTCCTATTCAGCCTGGCAGCAAACTGTCTTTGCGCCCATTACATGGCTCGCTCAGGCCTCGCTATCACATGTCTCATCCTAATCACCGCAAATCCGACACATCTTGTGGACATGTTAAACACCATGTCACTGGGAAACAGCAAAGTTTATGGCATGGATCCCACCATGCACATGTGCAATGATTCTTGCAAGAATATGCAATGTGAGGTGGGGGACCAGGTGATTGGCTGGATAGAGGACAAGCAGAGGCAGAAATTATTGATCATTGCCATTTTGTGGAGAAGCCAAGGTCTTTTCTCTCACGGAACCATTTGCTATCACATTCAGGATAAGGATGGAGTCGAATATGCACTGAAGGATTGCTGGGTGGATGAGGCAAAGAAATATCATGAAGAAAAGATTATTGAGATCGTCTGGGGCATTCCTAATGTAGTTACTCTTGTTGCTGCTTGGGATGTCAAGTACGAGGGAGAGTCTGACTCCACATTGCGCATCCATAATTGCCACAGCAAATTCAGTCCTGGCTTTTGTTGTAAATATCACTGACACATGCTTTTGACCCCCTGTGGAGAGCTGCTGTTGACATTTTCGACCAAAAAAGAACTCATAAGCGCTTTTCGAGACTTCGTAGTCAGTGGGTCTCTTCTCCAAGTGTTTGAATTAAGCTTGATTGATCTTTATATTGATTTTTAGCACACAAGGCAATGATCAGGAGGAACATCCTACACAGAGACCTTAGTCCCAACAACATTATTATCCATGAAGGACACGGCTTCTTCATCGATTTTGACCACACCCAGATCATCACACAAGGCAGCACCAGTGTTCGTTTGAATGGCACCATGAGTTGAGATTCCACGTTTAATATGATATGATTGGCTGATCTCATTGTCAGAAGGGCACCATACCATACATGTCTATTCACCTTCTCTATGCAATAACTGCAATTGCAAGAGACAAGGGTCTGGGAAATATGATGGTGGAACAAACTGCCAGTGATGACCTTGAGTCCCTATTTTACATTTTCATCGAATTCATTACCTCATTCTATGGGCTGAAGGGCAGTAGAACAGACTTGAAGAAGGCAGACCGGTGGGGTGAAGTCATTGAGGGCATGGGCGCTGCGGCTGCTCCATACAAATTGGGGCTGGTGCTCATGCCACGGCACGACAATGAGTTGATAAATTGCACAACCACTTACTTTGGTGGAGTCAGGGATTTAGTTCAGGCATAGCGCTACAGACTCCTTGATGCTGATGCTGATCAGACACGTGATGGTGTCACTCATGAGGAGATAGAGGAGATCCTCAATGCATGGGTGTATCATGATGCAATTGATAAGCCCCCTCCTTCGGAAGAAGTTCCTCTAGCTTCATCATTGACATTGTTCAGTAATCTTCCGATGCTTTATCCTGAATTTCCGCTGAACGCTCCCTTGTAGCTCTAGTGGTATCATCTAATGTGGATCAGCTGTCCACCTGAATCGCTTCAGTAACATGCCCGTCCTGTGTCCTGTCTTCCAGTGTTAAATGGAAGATGCTTCTAGCAAGGTCCTCATCATCCTATCCCTCCACTTGTTAGCTAAATTCATGCATTAGATTACATTGCTGTGTGACTTACCTCTACCTTGGGCCTTTCCTTTGACATTGTTGGGTCTGGTGTCGATGGTGAAGATATATTTTGGACACACTTGAAGAAAGATATCAATGGTTCATTGGTTTTGTAATGAAAGCAAGGTCTTTTCATTCAGCATGTCTCTCTGCTCTTCATAAATCTCCCTTGTATATTTTCTATAACAATTTGTAACATGACCAAGAAGAAGACCAGATTTAGGCCAATTCAGATATGATCACTCAGCCGCTTTGGTAATTTCCGGTGGAGTCTAACTTTCCCTACTGGCGGAACTTTCTGATTTCTGATTGATTAATAGTGGTTTGAAGATGTTATTGTATTGACACTTAGTACCATTGTCTTAACGACTTTGTAGACTTATTGTGTCACAATCATTGTATTTCCAAACACAAGGAAAGCTCAGTACATTAAGGTGTTTGAATTTTAACAGGAATGTTTGCTGTTTTAGTGCAATATCTTATGGATCACACATTGTTGCAAGTGATTCTGTGTCGTGTGAGTAACCTAATTCTTCTGGTACAAGCCTTGTGCTCACGTTGAACAGAAGCCTCCAAACTTGATTTTGCGTCGAAGCCGCATGCACGAATCAAACAACTATTGTGACATTCATGCATGTCAACTCAAAGTTGCCCAAAGGCCCGTCAATTTACGAAGTGCAAGTCTTAGCTATTCTTCCCATGCCCCCTTATTCATGTTGGGACTTTGCAGCCCTATTCCCAGTTAGCTCAAGCAACAGCCATCGTGCTGGCAGTCACTTTTTTATGTTTCACTGTCCTTATGGCTGGGATCTCGCTAGATTATTTACAGATATATCTATGTGCTGGTAGATGTGTATAGTAAGTAGATGAACCATCAATCAGAAAGATGTGCTGTCCTCACACAATGCTAAACAAATTATCAAATTTGACCTCTGAAATTCACACCTTTTAGTGTGTGTAAAGTGCACATTATTCAGGAATGGATGCGATCCCGCAGACTGTTTCCCCAATGGCTAGATTAGAGAACACTTGCTCGAAGAACAGATCACCCATGAATTCTGCAGTAATCACATTACAGTATGCCGGTGAGTGTTCTCACCTCTCATCTTCTCCACAAACACTGACAATTCAATCAGATATCAAACATTTTCCACTGTCCATGAAACCAATTACCAACTGAAGGAGGCACTAATTGGCAGCAGCTGACCCAATCAAATTTTGGACAAGATTCTAGACTGATAGGGGCAAGTACAATATATCACTAGGCTTGTTGGGAGATTTCAATGAAGTTTCTTTTCTGCAAATTGTTAAGACCATGCACAGAGGGTAGGACTGGTTCCGAAGGGCTTGGCTTCAGCTCGTGCACTGCGCCCCTTGCCTGAGTACATGCCTGTAATTTCAGATGATGTCCAAAGAAAGTCCAAGGAAGTCCGAAGGACTTCCGAAGGAGTGTGGGAAAGTTCGGAAAGACTTTCCGGATGAGTGCGGGATAGTTCTGGAGGAACTTCCAGAAATTATAATGAGGTTTCATCCTGATATGGATATGTGTAATGGCTACTCAGGACAAGTCCTGAGTAGAAACAAACAGAGGAAAGGCTGCAGGGACAAAGTCCGAAGCAGAATAGGTCCGGAGGACTGCGGGAAAGTTCCTGAGGAATTTCCGGAAACTCGGAGGAATTTAGGATAGGAGGAGTGGAGGAGCAGAGCTCCGGCCTAGGGAATTCCTCCCTAGGCCTGAGATGGATATTGACTAAGTCGGAGGACTAGAACTAGTATGAGGACTGAGTGTGAGGTCTAGTGCGAGGACTAATATGTGTAATATTCAGACTAAGGAAATACAGGAGTTTCTACAGGAGTTCATATACTGGAGGCAAGTCTGTGCAGATCAGTAAGCAGAGGGGTAAGGCTATGTACAAGCATGTGGAAATGTATTAGTAAGAGAGACGGATCATGATGAAACTTGTACAAGGATCAATAAGCAAAATGGAAACAGAGATAACCAAAAACCAAAGACAGGTGATTACCATAAGGGGATGAGCACTGATTTAAGGTTTGGGTTTGGATATGAAACATAGGCTGGATCTGGAGATCCTGAGAAGTGGATAACAGATTAGGTGTCCGAGCTTCGGATCCAAATGTGTGGATATACAAAGGTACAGGGATCTGGACAGATAAAGGACATGGACAGGGGTCCGGAGGTCCGGATGAGGCGTGGGAACATTGTTGGATGTAGGTCCGGAATACAGGATATGACACAATCCCATCTTGAACTCTGATTTATCACCAAACAGCACTTTGAGAACCACTACAACAATAATACAGGTAATGTACAAATCTACGAGTACTACAAATCTACAAATACATGTACTTCAGAGGCATGTACTACAACTGTGATAGGGGAAAAGAAAGCAAGGAAACAGGGATTCTCTGCGTAAGTAGTGAATTCGAGTCAGTCAAAACTCTGATGTAATTTGCCGACAGCTGCTCAACCACTCAGCCGACCAGCCCCTCAGCTGCTTTGGGTATCTCCGGCGGAGTCCAATTCTCCTGTTCACTACTTAATACTCCAAACCTTACTTTATAGATTTTCTTTTTCTGTTGTCTCGTCACTTTAATGGTAGTCATAGTATAGTCTTAATATAGTTTTGATGTAGAGTCTCAATCTCAATGCTATTGTAGCACTCACTTAGGTTTGTGTAGCATCAATATTAATGTTCTTGTAGTCCCTGCTCCATGAAAACAACAAGTCCATCATTATGGATTTGTATTCACCCCAAATCGTGAGTCCAAATGCAACCACTGTGACGCTGTGAAACTAACCATTGTGCATTATCCTGCCAGCAATTAATTGATGCGTGCCAGATTGGCATCGTGCACTGCTACTCAAATATACGATCTCCTATTGATCATGGTGGTAAGTTCATTTACCCCCGTTCAAGTTCCTCTAATAAGTCATGACTGGGCTGCTCTGGGCCTATTCGACGCATGTTCCCTCATCAGTCCATTCCATCCATAGTCAACCTCAAGTTTGAGGTCGTCTTTTTTATTCTACATCAAAGTGCTAACACTAACATGCATATATAGGGGTAAAAAGCCTTTTGTTGGCCGAGACTGAGTCACCCACAAAAACTCAGAAGGTAGTTATTTTCATTACATCAAATCTTGTTTGACCCTTTCACTAACCCCTTCCGTAGGTGTGCACCAAAGTAGCATCATACCTCGAGCAGGGCCAACACCTCAAGAATCTTTCCTGGCAGCTTTGTCACTATTGGTTGATGCCAACAATGCAATGCAAGTGCAAATTTGAACATGGTGGGTTCTTTTCTCTTTCTGACAAGCTCAACATCTCACTCAGTCGCCATCGCTGTTCTAAAGCAGAATGAAGTCCCTCTCAAGAATCTACCTTGGCCAACCCAAGAATCTCATACAATTGTTGCAAGACCTTATAAAATGCAAGTATTTGCGTGTACTGAATCCAATAATTTCTCAACAATCTTATCACTCAATTGTTAGCAAGGTATGATTATACAACCATACAGTTGCAGCTCTCTCTGAACTCAGCGCTAGGCCTGACTTGGTGGGATAGAGCCTTCGCCAGAGAAGGTATAGGATGAAGATAAATCTGTGGGGAATGAACCCAGGGGAGCTCGATGCTGAATTAAACTGCATTCACTTTTGACTTATGAATGTGATGTTCTCGTCCAGCATATCACACCCCATATATTTCTTGTGTGCATGTTGTCATTGCCACCATTTACCTTTGCTTTGGACCTGGATTCCATTCAACTTTGTTATCTGCACAACTACCATGTCCATTTAGCTTTAGACTTGAATATCAATTTTGATACTTTGCTCTAGACTTGGATATTGAATTTGAGAATCTGCATAACTTCTCTACCTCTACAATTAACATCATCTCCCGTCCTTGCTAACTATACAAAATGGTTGAAGGCGCAATGTATGTGGTCCGTACAGCTTAGTCTTCTCTCTCCTTGTGAATCAAGTTTGATATCTTTCGCTCAGGGAGTGCCGAAGCCTGAAAAGAAATCAGTCTGGAGTATGGATGTTGATCCGGATGTCATAACTGTTCATGCAGTTTGACTACCTACCCTACTTTTTGCCATCTAATTTCATTACAGGAGATACCTCTCAGGCTGGAGGAAAGGTCAGATGGATGTATGGACGTTGATGGGGACATTATGATGGTATTCTCACCTCTACTTGTGTGGCTTAGTTTAATCTCAACCACTACAGGAAATACTTAACCTGGAGGAGGGATCAGATGGATATGTGGATGTTGATGCGGACGTCGTAATGGTATCCTCACCTCCCTCTACCCTTGTGATCCAGTTTAACATCATTCGCTAAAGGAAATACTTGAGCTGGAGGACAAATCGGACTCATGTATGGACATTGATGCGGATGTCGCCACGGTTAGCCCATCTTACTCTATTCTACTCCCTTCGATTTACTACTGTTTTTATTCTTGACAGGAGAACATGTTTATTGAACAGGTGTTATCAACGAAGGCAATCAAATGAACCATGAGTCTTACATATGATATAGCCAAGGAGAACTGAGGTCTAACTGCACAATAGTCCATATTCTAGTCAGTTTCCTGCTCTATACTTGTCCCGACATCCCAACTTGTCTATACAAATATCGCATACCACACCCCACTCCAATATTTGCCCAGTTAGTTTCTGCTGCTGATATTCACCCCACTCATCACTTTAATCTCAATTTTTTGTTGCCTCGTGTTAATGTTCCATACCAATATAATTAAACTCCATCCCTCATATTGTGTTAAGAAGATGTTACAGTAAGTCCTTGTGTGTGCTAATAGCTTGGCAGGGGTCAAGCTATAGGATGAAGATGTTACCACCTCATCATCCTCATCTGTGGCCCTCTCCTTTCCTGTAAACGCCCTCTTGGCGGCAGGAAGTTCTACAATTTCTACCTCATGTTCCTCATTCACGGCCCTGTCCTTTACTGTAAGTGCCCTCTTGGCAGTGGGTTCTACGATCTCCACATCATCATCTCTCGCCTTCCATCTTTCCTTGACTCTCTCCACCAGAGTTTTGAAGTACAATAGGGTGTCGGCTGGATCCTCAGGCTGCGTGTTGACTGGCCTGTTGTGACAGACTGTTTTCCTTGGGGCTTTGGCTTTTTCTTGGACACGACTGACATCCTTGCGAATGTTCTGACCTTTGGTGGTGCACCATCAGTGGGCTTTTGGCTGCATTGGGGTGCGGGTCATGTCATTGCAAGTTGTAGGAGATAGTATATCAAAAAGTGATGTGATGGTCGTAGGAGATAGACAAAAACATATGTATCTGTTGACTATTAGTAGTGAACTGGATACTGTGGTCGATGTTAAATATTTGTAATCATACTGTGGTGGACTATTGAATTGGTGAGTGGTCCCCCTGTTAAATTGAGTGAACCTCTCAGAGGGGTACTCAGAGGGCCACTTGTACATATATTCAACATATCTACAAATTATACACAAATTTATTGCATTGACAGATAATGATAATTTTTTAAATTTGTTTGCGGGCTTATCAGTTGGGCAGACCTTAAGTTTGATGTGACCTTAATCCTCCCTGTGGCCTTGGAAATGTCACATGAAATATGCATGAACAATTGTATCCTTGGAGACGTTTTAATATTTGTAACTAAATTTAGGAAATGAAGTTAATATGCAATGTATGCAGATTACAAAACAAATTTTCCTTTTTTTTCCGAACTTACTCTGAATTTGATCCTTATGCATATTTGTGATTTTATCCAGAAACTTTCCATCATCTGCACAATAGGCAAATAGGTAGAAACATGCATAATTTTTCTCAAGATATGTATCACATCTGTTCACAGAACTTTTCTGGCTGTGTCTCAGGTGTAAGCTCCAGTAGCTGAATGACAGTGTCATTGGGAATTTTGAGGACATCAGGCTTCCATCTGCATAATAGTATCAGCTGTCAAACCTAGAGTCTATTGTGAAACATACCCAAATGACTCTCACTTGTCATAACAGACAGAAAGAAACAATTTGAACACACTTTCACTTACTTGTGATGGCATGCAAATAGGCTTGTCATCAGCACTACCATCAACCTGTTCGAGTTGTGTGCCTTGCTTGCAGCAAACATATTTCAGAAAGCAAGTGATTTATCTCCAAGAATGCTTGCATGCACTCTGAACAGTGAACTTCTTGCCTACAAGTACATTAATCCATCATAAAGCTATTCAGATAGTGAAGCAGCAGTGCACACATCTGGAAGACATGAGTGCCATCTGAGAAGTAGATCATTTGATGGTGTCAAGTAGTCATTGAATGATCACTGTGATAATTTGAAGGCTGACTAGAATATAACAGCTTCAAAGAGATGGACTGAGTGAGTTGAAGTTAGTAATAAGACCAGACACAGGGAGTGATGCAGCCTTAAACCCAAACCACATCACCTGCAGATTATGCCTATCACAGTGGAACTTTTAAATGATTACTTTTCTAACTGACTCGGACATTGACTTGGAGTACAAAAATGATGGATGCTAACAGTCCCTTATTGCCATTGTCACTCCCGCTTCTTCCTGAAACCAAAAATTGGGCAGCAGAAATCCAAGCTGCACATGAGAATATCCAATGCACTTATAATCATGCTATCTAAGTTCTTTGAGCAGATGGAGCTGACCCCACTCCTATTGCTTTCTATGTGGATGTTATCTCATTAAATGCACTTCTAATCCTTGAAGCACTCATACCAGACAGTGACATTGACTTGTCAGAGTCTCTTCCAATTGAATGGCTAGTTAATACAGCCACAATACTTGGCTGCGTAGTTTCACATTTGGAACACCTAGGGACAACTGTAAACAAGGAGTAAGTCAAATTTTTGATAGAAATATGGTCCATGGATACTGTCACAGGATCTTACAGAGAGGAGCATAATGTTGATATACCAGAATTAACTAGAATTGAGAACACAGGAAAACAAGGATGGCCCAAAAAATAATAGATCTTGATTTCTTGATGGAGGCCACCTCTGCTCAACATCACATCAAGCATGTTGAGCTTATGAAGATTGTCAATGTTCATCTAGTAACACTACAGTGCTACATGTGTCAACATGGTATTGAAAGGTGTTATTCTAACTTTTATGACTGTGACCTTAATGCTCTAGTGAAGATATTCAAATGTCGTAGACCAGAGTCTGGTTTTTGGTACCTGGTTGGTTTTCTTCAACAACAAGGTGTCCACATACAACATAGGTGAATATGGCAATCAATACAATGAGTTGACAGAATTGGACACCACTTCAAACACCAACAAATCATTTGAAGAAGGAAATATAAAGTTAAACATTCTAATGCTCTTTGGCATCTGTATGGGCACCATAAATTAATTCGGTGGGGGTTTGTCATTCATGGATTCATTGATGGCTACTGCAGAACAGTATGTAATTATAAATTTACGAGTTGAAGTTGCTGATAACTTACTATCTAGGTGGTTGCATTAAGAATAAGCACAAATAATTGTGCTGCAACAGTCCTCAATTTATTTCTTGAAGCACAAGAAGAATATGGTATGCCATCACACATGTGAGGTGACCGTGATGGTGACACCAAGAGGTGCCAATCTACACAGTGCGTAGCTTCTGGAGTGGTTCATCCGCAGCTATTGATTAGTTGTTTAGGACGCAGACAAGGGGCATGTGCAAATGAAAGACATCCTACTAGAGATCGTAGATCTGCGATGATGTAGGGCTCGACATTTTCCTGACTTTTATCTATAATTTACAAACGCAGCATTTCTGACACTTGGCAGTGTGTCTTAATAACACATACTACAGTAACTTTTTTCCGATATATAGGGCCACCCGAAGTTGATGATCCACCCAGTGAGACGGGTCACCTGAGGTGGGCCCAAGGTATGGTCTAGTGGTCCATACCTTAGGGTGGGCCCAGTATGTGATATAAGTGTATCCATATTGATGGCAGGGCTGATATGAGTAGGTGAGATATAGGGATGGGCCCAGGTGCCTGTGTTGCCGAGATGGATAGTAGGGCCCGTATCAATAGGTGACATATAGGGATGGGCCCATGTAGATGTGCTGCCGAGATGGATGTATGGGTTCATATGACAATGCAATATATAGGGATGGGCCCATGTAAATGTGCTGCCAAAATGGATGTATGGGCCCATATGACAATGCAATATATAGGGATGGGCCCAGATAAATGTGCTACCGAAGTGAATGGCTCAGCCCATACAATTGTACCACCTGTAATCATTAACAGTAGGGCCGAGATGACAAGCCGAGATATAGGGACGGGCCCAGGTAACAGTGCTGCTGAGGTGAACAGTTGGGCCCATACAATAGTACTACGTATATTGATGGTGGGCCGAATAAATTGTGCTACCGTGATTGATCTATGAAGGTTCCCACCGGAATGTATTCACCCAATGCCACCTAAATGAATATGCAGCCGGGATCATTTCCTACCGAGATACACATACTGCCCACTTGACGACCATGCAATATATCTAAGTGCATATAGCAGTAGAGGTAGGTTTGCCCAAGATGGCCACTTTCCGTGAATTATACATGCTCAACAGGGTCTCACATGTAGGAGAGGAGGGTATTCAACCATTCAGTGCATCCAACCGGTGTCATTATACAACTGAAACACAGCTAACTCAGCAAGAAGCAGTCCGACTATGACAGGAAGTTATGCCAAATTCCAAAGCTACCTAGAGCTCATCTACATCTTCACATTACCTTCATTACATCAGCCTGGCCATATGCTCCCTGACGCTGATATACCGAGGTTGTATCATAGTCAAGTATCAAACAGGGATTATAACTATTAAAAGACATTGCATAGGAACTGCACCCAAATACTGATACTACTGATATTGTGGTGCAGAGGGACATTCTGCAACCAATGCTTAAATACCGGCAGGAACATGCATTAACATTGTCCATTGCAGCCAAGATACAATACATGATGCTATTATGTACAGAAAGACGCAGGTCATTGAGGTGACTACTAATGAACTAATATTGTACAACTAAATAGATAATCGAAACTATGTAACTACTTTGTACTGGATGGTGATGCCGAAGCAGTACCAGGTAAATCTGATGGACCAGCTGGGTCTGATGTCTTGGGCGACACATGCGACTCATCCCAAGCATGAGTGTACCTTCTACCAACATGTGACACCGATGGCTCATCTGTGGGAGCAGGTGCTGGAGGATTCCCAGGGAACCAAGATGGGGGGAGGGTGCCATAAGGAGAAGTACTGCTGCCGGCGATGGCAGGAGGCGCAAAGGATGGGTTGGGGTTGTTAGGTGGGCGGATGGAGTTGATGAGGCCAGCCAAGTTACCAGATATCATCAAGTTGTTCAGAGTCTTGATCTCCAGGTTGCTGACCTTGGCCTCAAGGAGAGCAAACTTTTTCTCCCAGTCCTGCTCCAATGCAGACACCCGCTTGCCCATCTGCGCATGCCAAGCCTGGGCCTGGTTGTTGGACACCTGAAGGTCATCCATTCTCCTCCCGAGCGCCTCCATACCAAGCAGAAGGTCTCTTGCTGTGACCTGAGGGAGAACAATGGGAGGAGGGTGTGCAGCAGCAGGAGGGGCATCAACCGATGTGGGCGGGCGAGCTGTATCTTCAACGTCCCCACCGAAAGGAAGAATTGGCACATCGGCCGGAGGATCCATAGGAGCACGTTGAATGGATGGGACTGGTACCTCCGGTTCCAAAGGAGTGATGAGGTCGATTAATGGGGTGTCTGCTTCAACCCCAAAATCAGCCAGAGGAAATTGCAAATCTGAGTCAAGTCAGTATTGATTGATTGTATTTGGCAGAAGACCTACCACTGTTCCTGGCCTCATCAAAAGGACCTTCTGCACTGATATCAATGAGGGGATGCTCAACATCAGCAGGAATAGGAACATCTGAAGAACATCAGTGTCAAGGAGTTCCAACCAGAAATAAAACTTACTGGTACTCCCGGGCTCCAGGATTGGAGCATGCATATCGATATCAACATCAGCTGACTGACCAACCTTGACGTCACCCTCCAAATCAGTCTTGGTAGGAGAAATGATCCTCATCCTCGCTCCAGAACGAGTTGCACGACCGACCAATCTCTTTGAGGGCACACAGGAGGTCGATGGTGCCGTTGATTTCGCAGGTTTGTGGCTGTGGGACTTCTTCTCCTTAGCCACTGCTTTAGATGTGGTTGCAGCCTTCTTCTTTGCTACTATATCCCGCAAAGCATCTTCGGCCTCGGGAATTAGCCTTACACATTTGACCTTCTTGTCCTCGCAGGCAGGACAGGTCTTACAAACCTCTTTGATCTTCCTACCGAGCCTAACAAGACAAGGCCGATCTTCTTTGATGCATCGAACGTGTTACAAACTCAGATAGAGTCTTCCATAACAACTCCAATAAAGGAGATCAAGAGTACGGTATTGGGTGACAATGACCAGAGGTAGAACTCTGGCGAAGTGATTGAGTAAAGGCTAGTCTCTTCGTGAAGAGCCAGATCAATAGGCACCCTCAGGTCCTAGTCAAGTATCGAGGAGAACTGAGTAGATTCAAGTTAAGGAGAATACAAGAGGTAGCTAGGGTTTATATATGTAAGGGAAGTATCCTCATGGTCTACATGAGGAAGGCTAGAAGCAAAACGGGGATCAAGAAGTATAGTACATGAGTAGTTCTGCAGGTGATGATGGGAAAATGATGGGGTCACTGTAACATTACCCCCCTGTCAATGTCTAAAGTCTCCGACTTCATTCACAATTTTGGTGGAGCTCTGGGTCCATATCAGCATCTTTAGCGAATTGGTTCTCGTATTCGTCCGCCTCATTGTCTCTTTTGTTTTCCCATAGTCTAAGTTGGTAATGGAATGCATGAGTGCCTGGTTTGGCGGAAATGATCTTGGTGCCATGAAGGTCAGGACAGTTAGCTGAGAGATGGTGTGGTTCATGCTTCATGCATACACAGCAGAAGTATTTGAGGCATTTGATCTGGCGATGCCCTTCCTCGCTGCAATAGCGGCAAGTGATGGTGGAATAATCTATGCCGTTGCAGTCGCGAAAGGTTTCTTCGGAGGGTGCACGGATGAACACAGAGGAGGACTCTTTGTCTTCGTCAAGAAGAGATGGAGTGGGGCAGATGGGATGGGATAAACCAGTACCGAAGATGAGGGTCTCTCTCTTCTTCTTGCGGTCTTGGCAGGGTTTTCTGAGGGATCGAACAGCGAGCTGGGAGTGAGGGGGTGCTGTAATGGGGGTATCATCGTCGGAGGACAAGGGGGAAACGGGGACAGTTTGGGTGAGCAGTTCAGGGGAACAGGTGATGGAATAATGTGAGGAGCGGAGATAGTCATCTGGTTTAGGGAAGTCAGGGAGAGACATTGCGGTCTCGATCCCTTTGTCCATAAGGCAAGGATAAGGAATTTAACTTTTACTTGCTGGGAGACGACGAGTCTGGCTTTGTCATTGAGCATCATGGTGTTGGTATAGGCGGTGGTGAGGTCTGCAGCGCGAAAAATAGTGATCTGAGCTAGTGCGTCAAGATCTTCGGAGAAAAATGATTTGAAAGGGAGTATGCAATTGCATGATAGGAGGGCTGCCTCGACGATGGCTTGTCTATCACAGAGGGCGAGGGAAGAGCGGTGAGATTTGAGGGAGAAGGAGGAGGAAGAGGAAGACTGGGGTATCCTTTCCATGACACGAGGAAGTGGCATTTTCCTTTTATGTTTCCCTTGTGGGCAAGAACAGCTTCTATTTCATATTCTTCATGTCTGTCAATGAGGTCAGGGGGAGGTTCAGGGTAATTGGGTCTGTGGATTTCTGTTTCTTGATAGGTTGATAACTCAGAGGCATGGAAGACGGGGTGTGATTTCCAGGAGGGAGGGAATCAGATCTTGAAAGTGATAGGGGACAAGACGGCTTCGACTTCAAAAGGGCCATAGTGTTTAGGGGCGAGTTTCTTTGAGGGGAGGTGTGTGATGAGATGCGCAGCAGATAGCCAAACTTTGTCTTTAGGTTTCCAGGGTACAAACTTCTTTCCAAATGTCCGATCAGCCATGCATTGCATAGCAAGGTTGTGACATGATATTGCTTCTTCTCGGATCTTCTGGAGGTGCTTGACTTGGTCTTCTGCTGCAGGAATGGAAGATTCAGGGAAGGCATAAGGGATTCCTTGTGGTTCATAGCCCATTATGAGGAAGAATGGGGAGGCATTGCGGGAGTCATGTTTTCGGTGGTTATGGACAAATTCTGCCATAGGAAGATGCTTGACCCATTCAGAGGGTGTGGATCGGCAGTAGATGTGGAGATAAGTTTCTAGTTCTTGGTTTAGATGTTTGGTCTGTCTGTCCATCTGGGGATGATAGGTGGTGGATAGGGCGACTTCATAGTCGAGGAGCCTTCCCAGTTCTTTTGCAAGCTTCAAGGCAAACTGAGGTCCTCTGTCAGAGATGATCTTGTCGTAAAGGCCGAATCTAAGAAAGACTTTCTTGAAAAAGAGTTGGGCAACTCCTTCAGCGGTGATGGTTTTCTTGCAGGGACAAAGAATTACCCCCTTTGTAAGGCCATGGTCTACCATGACCATGACAGAATTATAGCCTCCAGACTCTGGGAGGTCAGTGATTAGGTCTATGGAGATCTGCGAGAAGGGGCGAAGCGCAGTTGAAGGAATGGGATTCAGGGGTGGGGAGGAGGGGTGCGTGTTGGATTTCATTTGCTGACAAAGGGCGCAACCCTCTACGTATTTTTGGATAAAAGTGCCCATGCCAGTGTGACGCTCGGACCCACGCTGGGCAGGAACGAGTGTCTTTTGATACTCATGTCAAGGTCTATGGAAACTCATTGGATCCATGTCATTCCAGTCCTACTCTAGCAGTTCCTTCGGCCGATAGCCAACTGGCATACACCCACACTCAGATCTATCCTCTGTCCATGTCCTTTCTGTGTCCACCTATCTCCGTTGGTGCATGTTCATTTTCTCTCAGTTTGACTAAACACTATCAAGGGTTATTACATGTAACTGTGTATTCCGTTCCACACTCTCTCTCCTTACATATTACTTATCTGCCTCGTTTCATCGCTACAGTTCTCGCCTACGGGCTCTGGATGCTCATGCAGTAGGATAAAATCATGTGTGCTACATACAGTACTTTACTTCCCTTCCCTCAGATGCTACCTTTGTTTTGCGGAGTCACTTAGACATTCCTAGTATTATTGATTGATTGACAAGCCTTGTTCACTTCTCACTTTGAACCCATGTGTTCTTGACCGCTCTGAGAACGCGCCTCTAAGTTTCCTTACCTAGACTCTGCGCGGATCCGAACCGCTCTCAGTTTCTGACTTAGCATTTTCATACCTAGTTATACCTCAGCCTCAAACCTCATCTATACCTAGCTGCTACTTGCAGAACCACACTTTACCTAGAAACCCGTCGCTCTTTACCTAGGATCCTCTCATTTTCGGTCATTTCTCATCGCGCACTCACCGGACCTGCGGTCTCGCTTTTCCAAGGTCGACTTAGTTCTTTTCCGTTCTGTGTTTGCTCCCTTCGCACATTACTTGAAGGAAGTGCTTCATAGCAATCCTCTTGGGTCGAGATAGCACACCCGCACTCAGTTGGATTTATTAGTGCTCTAGCTTTCTTGCTGGCCAGTCACTATTACTTCTTGTCAATTGGAGCCTACCGCGAGGGGGTTATTTGAAGCTGGAACCAAGAACACTTAGATCCACGGAAACCCGTAATCTCTGCGCTTTGGATTTATCACAAGAAGATCTTTTCTACCTGGCATTACCCGATATCATAGAAGAAGAACCCAAAGCCGGCTCATCCAACCTGTGCTCTTGTTCATCATCCGAGGCATCAGTACTCCAGAATCTCACCTCCGACTCCCCTGACTCTGCACATTCATCATTAGAAAACCAGGAAGTAGAAGAAAAGGACTCCCCGTTCCCTGGAGCATTTAATATATCCCTCCCTCGCATTCCTTTCATTACCCTAGAAACCTCCCCTATGGAAACTCCCTTAGTCCCATCCCACGAACCTTCCCCTGAAAGACAATCCCTTTTCGTACCCACACCTCTTTTGTCCATGCCTATTCCGTCCCCACATAAACATTTATCCACGCTCCCACCTACGTTACCAAGTCCCATGCTCAATACCTTACCTGCTATTACCGTTCCGCTTCCTTCCACACCTCTTCCTACTGTTAACCGTCAACCCGCACTAACTACAAAGATGTCTTCAGTTTTCAGGATGCCTCTCAGGGGAGCAGAATCTGCGCCCAAGTTTGATGGCACACCTGCGTGCCTAGTTCCTTATTTTGAGGAAGTCGAAATCTTGGCAGGATATATGTCCCTTGATCCGACAAATACCATCAAGGCAGCCCTTCGATACACGTCTACCAGCGAAACTGAGATATGGGCCCTCCTACCCTTGGCTTCCGGAGCAGATTGGGACAAGTTTGTAAAAGAAGTAAAAGCGATGTACCCCGGATGCAAGAGTGACCGCTGCTTTTTGCGCACTGATCTTGAAAACCTTTGCAGAGAGAATGCGCGCATTCCTATGCGTTCACAGGAGGAGCTTGGCCAGTACTACCAAGAATTCTTCAAGATCTCACAGCACCTGATAACCAATAAGAGGTTAGCGGATCTGGAATGCGACTGCCTGTTCTTAGAAGGTATTCATGCTGCGGCCAACGCGGCTATCAAGCGTAGGCTGGAGATTCAACTAACTACGCATCACCCAGATGACCCTTATGTGCTCTCCAATGTATATGCAGCAGCTATCTTTTTATTACCTAGCATCATGTCAACCACGGTCCCAATATTGACCTCAACACCGCATGCAACGACCTTGTCTCCGGCGTACCTGCCGTGAGCTACGCAGAGCGCACCGGTTCAACAACCTAGTCAAGGTGTAATAGTCAAGCAGGAGTACAGTGTCCAGCAGTGGAGCACCAACTGCTAGTTCTGCGGCAGAGAACATTTCGTCCGCGAATGTCAAGCGTGCAAGGAATATGTACAAGATGGTAAAGTAAAGTGGAATGAGGACGGTAAACTCGTCATGCCTGACGGCCGTGGTATTCCATATAGAAGGGAAGACAGCAACTTTCAACAGCGCATAGACCATTTCATACGTGAAGGACCCGCTACAGGTGCCAACACAACGGTTTTAGGGAGTATGTTCATCCGAGCCCTGCCATCGGTCGAATCCGCGCTAGGTATTGACTCACCCATGTTTATGCATACATGTGCAAGCCACCAGGAAGACAACCAAGAGTCCGAAGATGAAGAACTGAAACACCTAGAACACGAGGTAACCAAAGCGTGAGAAGTGTTTGCTGCGGTCAAAACAGATCACGCGGCCCGCAAATCCGACAAGGGAAAGAATGTACAGTTTGATGGCGTTGATGTGCCCGTGTGCACTAAGCCGGGGCTGTCTTCCAAAACAACTGACATGGTTGAAGAAGTAGTTTCTCCTCAGGTAAAAGCTTCTGGATCGAAGGCAGCCAACCCGCCAAACCCAAGTGCTACGATACTAAAACCCACGACCGCTACGAATACACCTAGTACCTCATCATCAGCCACCGCAACTTCATCAGCATCTCAGCCCACCAACACCTCTTTGACCCAATACCGGTATTCCTTCCTGTTGGAAGACAAGGACGCAGATAAGCGTGTGGTAGATTGGATGCTCGATTCAAATATCAGCATACCAATGCGTGATCTCATCGCTGTGTCCACAGATGTCTGGAAGGTGTTCAAAGACATGACAATGATGAAGCGTGTCACTGTTGGTGCACTCTCGGTCAATGAATTGTCGAGTACGCTGGAGGTGGAGGACATCTTGCGGTGTTACGATGGATGTCTATGAAGGAGCAATGACAGCTGCATAGTTGCAGAACACTTTGAGTCCCTACGGTGCATTAAAGTGGTAACTCATCAAGGGCAAGTTCTTACCTGCATGCTTGATCAAGGCGCGGAATGTATTGTGATGCCGAGATCGGTTTGGCAATTGCTTGGCAGGAATTCCACTCCGGCCTGATCACAAATTGGTAATGGAATCGGTGAATACCTTGTGCGAATGAAACACTAGGCATTATCGAGAATCTACCGCTAGATTTTGGTGCGGGCGAGATGTTATTCCAGGTACAAGTGGTTCCGCGCGCTAATTTCAAGATTCTACTAGGACACCCATTTTTTATGCTGACCAGTTGCAAGACGGAGGATCTGCCTAGTGGCGATCAAGACATCACACTCATGGACCCGAACACGGCAAAGATGATCCGCATACCTACCGATTGTTGGTTGAAGAAATGCCCAGGATGCAAGAGCGGCGCGCATAGTCCACCGGGTCTGCGCAAGAAGGGTTTTTAGGTATCAATGATCTGCATAACCCGCAGGGAGACACAAGGACTAATTCTCTCCCACTCATCTCTCCGAACAATTTGGACTATATTATACCTATCTCTAACCCTAGTCTCGCACTATCCGCGCATCAACCACTCTCACGGAGCAATAATCTCTCATTTCATCCTTCCGTCCCACGTTATTCTGCAGACTACACTCGTCTAGTTTCTACCCATTCTGTCATTAACCGCGCATCCCTTGACGCTTTCTCCAGTGTATATTCTTTCAATGAAGCCTGATGCGCGCTGGCATACAAACCAGTCGCGAAGAAGGTCCGTACAGTACAAACCTCTATGCCCGCGGAATATAGAATAATACGGCACTTACCGGACGATCCTTTGGCCGGCATCCCTACACTGCCAACCCATCCGCCTGACTTCGTTCCAGGCATTTGCTTCACTCAAGAATGCGTGGATAGCCTAGACCTAGACCCTGCTAATTTGTTATGGCCCAAAGAGCTTAAGCTTGTATGCTGGCTCGTCCGGGTTCACGAAATGGCATTTGCATGGGATACAACTGAACCTGGTCATCTCGACGAAACCTATTTCCCTCCCTACAAGATTCCTACCATCCCTCACATCCCCTGGTCCGAACGCAACATCCCTATCCCGCCCGCAATTCATGGCGAAGTCATCCATATCATTAGAGAGAAAATTCATTCCGGAGTATATGAACCGTCAACCACGGCCTACCGTACCAGCTGGTTCTGTGTAGTCAAGAAGGATGGAAAGTCACTGCGCCTAGTGCACAACCTCCAATCGCTAAACAAAGTAACCATCCGAGACTCATCGCTTCCTCCCCTAGTTAAACATTTAGCCTCGCTTTTTGCCGGATGCGTGGTATTTGGTCTTATGGATCTAATGGCAGGGTATGATCAGCGTGCGCTGCACATAGACTCGCGCGATCTAACAACCTTCGGGATGCCTTTGGGTCCGCATCGGCTAACCACACTTCCTCAGGGTCACGCTAACGCGGTCCAAGTATATCAAGGCGATACCGCATTCGTTCTACAGGATGAGATTCTGGATCATACTTTTCCGTTCATCGATGATGTTCCAGTCAAATCGGTTAAAACTCGGTATCAATGAGCTGATGGCTCTTATGAAACCATCCCGGAGAATCCAGGCATCCGCCAGTTTATATGGGAACACCTAGAAGTTATTAACCGCATTTTGCAGAGGCTTGAAAACGTTGGTCTAACCGTATCCGCCAGTAAATTCATTCTAGCCATGCCCACTGCTGTCATAGTAGGGCATAAGTGTACCTTAAATGGATGCGAACCTGAAGACTCTAAGGTGCAAAAGATCCGCGATTGGCCAGAATGCCGTACCATTATGCAAGTACGCGGCTTTCTAGGGACATGCGGAATCCTGCGCATTTTTATCCGTGATTTTGCCAAGATAGCACGGCCACTGGTTAACCTTACCCGGAAAGATGTTCCCTTTGAATGGGGCGAAGAACAACAGCTAGCTATGCAGATGTTGAAGGATGCAGTATCTGAGTCTCCCGCACTCCTTCCGATTGATTATACCTGTGAACACTGAGGTCATCCTTGCTGTTGACACTTCTAACATCGCTATAGGTTACATTCTCATGCAAGTCGGAGAAAACGGAAAGCACTACCCCAGTCGCTTTGGATCCATATCGCTCACGGAAGTCGAAAGCAGCTACTCACAAGCCAAGTTGGAACTCTACAGTTTGTTCTGCGTGTTTCGCGCGGTGTGCGTTTATACCTTCGGCATCACCAACTTCACGGTTGAGGTCGATGCGAAGTATGTTAAAGGAATGATCAATAATCCGGACCTCCAGCCAAATGCAACCATCAACAGGTGGATCGCAGGTATCCTTCTATTTTCCTTTATGCTTGTTCACGTACCGCTACCAAGCATACCGGAGCAGACAGGACTCTCAAGGAGACCGCGCACTGACAATGATCCATCCGATGATGATGACCATGAGGATTG
Organism: Suillus discolor; assembly: GCF_016758755.1. NCBI lineage: Eukaryota > Fungi > Basidiomycota > Agaricomycetes > Boletales > Suillaceae > Suillus > Suillus discolor. The sequence continues at coordinate 142,366 of NW_024541347.1, forward strand.
GCTTGACCGCTCATATTCCTTTGCCTTTGAAATCCTGAACGATAGGATATACAAAGTGGAATCCGTGGGGATGGACATCATTTGTGTACTGCACCTCGTACCCGTACCATCCACGCTAACCCGCTCACCTTGTATCATTGAATGTCTAGCTTCCATGCCGCAAACCAATGAACCGTGCATACCTCACTCTGATAGCTGCGCGAGCACAAGATGAAAGGATAACCAAAGGTCCAACGGTTTCTAGAAGATCGGAAAAGACCCACTGACCTATCGGACAAGAGTTTTGAAACTTTCGTATCCTACGCGGTTAAATTTTTCCTATTTGACAACAACCTATGGCAGAAGCATTTCCTAGGCAAGCATCAATTGGTAGTACCAGAAGTGCGGTGCTTTCAGATCATTAAACAAGCGCACCACGATCTCGGACATAAGGGAGTATTCAGTGTTAGGAACCGCCTTCTTTTACGCTTCTGGTGGCCTAGGATTACTGACGATATCAAGTGGTACAACCAGACATGCCATGAATGTCAAATCCGACAACTGCGCAAGTTAAAGATACCTCCTACCGTGCCCATTCCAGGCGGAATCTTTAGGAAAGTGCACATTGACAGCATCATGATGCCCAAAGCAGGCAGATTCGATCGCATAGTTCAAGCGCACTGCACACTCACCGGATACCCTGGAATGGCGGATGTTGCGGAAGGAAAACACCAAAACCCTTGGCATGTTCATATTCGAGGAGATTCTTTGCAGGTGGGGACCTGTTACAGAGATCGTTACTGACAACGGGCCCACGTTCATAGCAGGCCGTAGACGAGTTAGCCGCGCGCTATCGGATACACCCTATCTGCATATCACCCTACAACTCTCAAGCTAATGGTATAGTAGAACGACGTCACTACGATGTCTGGGAGGCCATCATGAAAAGTTGTGAAGGGGATGAGTCGCGATGGTACCAATGCACGCATTTGGTATTTTGGGCCTGAACACATTACAGTTCATCAGGCGACGGGTCTAACACCTTACTTTACCATTCACAGGTGTAGAACCGATCTTTCCAGTTCGACCTTGTGGAGGAACATTCCTAGTAGTGCTACCCAGACACATTCAGTTCACTACAATGGACCTTATTGCATGGTGCACATGTCAACTTCAGAAGCGACAGGAAGACCTCAACGATATCAAGGAGAAAGTCCTAAAGGCTAGGTATAAGCCAATCCACAATTTCGAGGAGCAGGTTCCACGACTCAATCAAGGATTATGATTTCAAACCGGGTTCCTTAGTGCTAGTGCGCAACGCCAGGATCGAGTATGAGCTGAATCGAAAGACAAAGCTGTGGTATCTCGGACCCATGGTCGTCCTGCGCCGCACGAAGGGCGGATCATACCTTTTAGTGGAAGTTGACGGCTCTGTGTCCAAACTTCGTTATGCAGCTTTCCGCTTAATCCCTTATTTTCTGTGCAGCGAAGCTAAACTATCAGTTACGAGTATCACAGGTCTAAAGATGAAGCACTGAACAATCTAGCAGCAGAAGACACTGAGGAACCCAACAATGAAGAAACCGAGTTCGACGCTTAACCCGCGCATTCCCTACCATCTGCACACTCACTCAATCACCCACACTCTTTATCTGTGTTACTTACTTTCAGTTCCATTCAAATACAAAAGAAAAACTCAAAAACAATACCTTAGTACGATAGCCTCAGTTTTACCCCAGGTTTCGGCCAGGTGATCTCATCCTTTCCCTTTCCGATACTTACCTATGTTATGCGCGCCCTCGTGCATAAGACTCTTATTATATATCAAAGCACAAGACATTGTTCAAAGGACTCAAAGGACTATATTGCATACCCAATGATTTACCGTACATTTTTCTTCTAACACGCAGGTAGCGCACCACGCCCATTTATGTCGAAAGTCACTAGCCATAACCATCTGCGGCCGCAGGAATAGAGGAAGGAAGACGCACACCGAAGAAGACAAGTCGGACGGTACTCTGCAAACATTAGTATTGTTACCCGATTCAACTTCTAATGCGCACGCGCTTATTTTTACATTACTCATTCTTAGGCACACAGCAGAGCTAGGACCGGACACTGGACGATGGACATGGACAAGGAACCTGGAACTTAGGATCAAACCGCACTACAGCCAAACCAAGAGTTCATTTAATGTGCGGTATTCTATATGGGAAAGGAAAGGTATCTACTGGTGGCGGCAGGCGCTTCTTGTGGCGGATGCTGAGAAGGTCAACATCATTCATGACCTTACCCATCATAGCTTGGATGGTGGCCATCTGCACGTAGATGGAGCATGTTAGCGCCTCGGTCTCCAGATCCTCCGCATCTATGTCCTCCACATCACCTAACGGTTCCACCTCTTCCCTTCTCTTCTTACCTATGGCTCTTCACATATCCGTGGCATCTTCCTCATCCAAAACTTCAATGGTGTCGCGTGGGCAGCGGATAAGGACCCCCTTGGAAGGTCCGGGCACGGGCATGGACTCCGCTGGTTGAGGCAGTACATGGCCTTCGGCCGCGGCAACGGCTTAATTGCGCGACCTAAGACAGAAGAGTTAGTGCAAAGTCAGGAATGATTAACTGAAGGAAACATACCTTTCCCTTATGCATTGAATGCTTACATCCCTGCCAAGCGGCCTTGCAGTTCTGGCAGACCATACCAGGCAGGCCTTGGCAGCAGACATCTTGCTTCACACACTGCTCGCATCGGTCCTGGTGAATGACAAGTGCAGGAGCGACACTCATCCACGGTGTTTTCTAAAGAATTGAGTCAGAAAAACGGAAAAAGAGAAGAAAGGAAAGTTACTCACCTGCTTCACTGGAACCGTGGCCTTCTTAGGCGAAGCGCGCTTAGGGCGCTCCTCTTCCTCCTCCTCATCATCCTCACTCTCCTCCTCCTCATCCTCAGCCCCAGTCTCACCAGTGTTGACCTTGGCAGGTCCTTCTTCCTCAGCAGTGCGCTTGTCATTGGCACCGGCAGACATCCTAACATCCTCATCTCTTGCTAAAGTCTCCTCACAGCAACATTCTTCTTTGGCATGCTTGGAAGCTTGGCACTTGGCTTTGGCTCTCAACATGTGAAGTTGCGCACGGAAGTAGTTGTAGGCCTCGGAACCATGGCGACCTTTCCCGGCTTCTTCAGGACTCAATGGGAACGAGAGACCAAAGGTCTTCCCTGTCAATTGAGCACTGGTCAAGGTCGCACTAGGGAAGAAGAGTTAGTTGCGAAGATATGAAACAAAGTGATTGAACATACCATGATGCACTCCCATGAGTGGCACCATTCCTCCTTCTCCATCACCAACTCGATGCGATCCTCAGGAATAGTGTCTGCGAGAGAAGCCATTTGGACCCGAAGGTCAGCAAAGGCGTGTTGGAGCTTTTCATCCTGTGGGGTAACAATGTTATCAAAAGAAAAAGGCATGATGATGGTTAGATCAATGAAGGAAAAGATAAGATGGAAGGGCTGAGGGGATTTTTATAGGGAACCGCGACTGTGTCCACAATGTGCCCACACTTCTCTTCTCATTGTTCCATTTTAATTTCTGACCACGCACACCACAAACCTTATTTTCCTAGAGACCACAACGCGCGTTTCCATTCTCAGATCTCACGGTCATGTGCTCCTTCGAACGAAAATTTCACCAAGTCTATTTCCCGTGTACGCACTAACCGGGGACGGTTAGCATTTGAGTCTCCTGCAGATGTGACGCTCAGACCCACGCTGAGCAGGAACGAGTGTCTTTTGATACTCATGTCAAGGTCTATGGAAACTCAGTTGGATCCATGTCATTCCAGTCCTACTCTAGCAGTTCCTTCGGCCGATAGCCAACTGGCATACACCCACACTCAGATCTGTCCTCTGTCCATGTCCTTTCTGTGTCCGCCTATCTCCGTTGGTGCATGTTCATTTTCTCTCAGTTTGACTAAACACTATCAAGGGTTATTACATGTAACCGTGTATTCCGTTCCACACTCTCTCTCCTTACATATTACTTATCTGCCTCGTTTCATCGCTACAGTTCTCACCTACGGGTTCTGGATGCTCATGCAGTAGGATAAAATCTCGTGTGCTACATACAGTACTTTACTTCCCTTCCCTCAGACACTACCTTTGTTTTGCAGAGTCACTTAGACGTTCCTAGTATTATTAATCAATTGACAAGCCTTGTTCACTTCTCACTTCGAACCTGTGTGTTCTTGACCGCTCTGAGAACGTGCCTCTAAGTTTCCTTACCTAGACTCTGCGCGGATCCGAACCGCTCTCAGTTTCTGACTTAGCATTTTCATACCTAGTTATACCTCAGCCTCAAACCTCATCTATACCTAGCCGCTACTTGCGGAACCCCGCTTTACCTAGAAACCCATCGCTCTTTACCTAGAATCCTCTCGTTTTCGGTCATTTCTCATCGCGCACTCACTGGACCTGCGGTCTCGCTTTCGCTCTTACCAGCGAACTCGCTTTTCCAAGGTCGACTTAGTTCTTTTCCGTTCTGTGTTTGCTCCCTTCACACATTACTTGAAGGAAGTGCTTCATAGCAATCCTCTTGGGTCGAGATAGCGCACCCACACTCAGTTGGATTTATTAGTGCTCTAGCTTTCTTGCTGGCCAGTCACTATTACTTCTTCACACCAGGCCACCGGTAGTCTCGCTTGATGAGTTCTTCCGTCTTAAAGTGGCTGGGGTGTCCTGCAGTTGGGTGATTGTGGTGGAGTGACAAGATCTGGTGACAGAGTGATGGAGGGACATAGGCACAGTTTTTATAGAATAAGGTTCCATCATCAATCTTCCAATCTGTGAGTGCAGATTTCATAGGGGGGGCATTCAGCCCATCAAGGGCTTGTTGGGCAGCTAGGATGATAGGATCAGAGAGGGTCAGGGAAGAATCCTTCAAGGACTGGGCGAGGTCGGTGTCGAGGATGTAGACGAACAGGGAGTTAGGGAGGAGCGTGACATCACTGTTGTCCAAGGCTTCAGTGGAGTGGTCAGGGCAGTGGGAGAGTGCGTCAGGGGTGGCTAGTTTGCTTCCTGCAACGTGGTGGAGTTCTAGGTCAAATTCATTCAAGGTTAGTTGCCAGCGTGCTTGGCAGCGAGTGAGGTTCTGGGCGGAGTGGAAATAAAGGAGGTTCTTGTGATCGGTGAATACTATCACAGGGTGGGGGTTTCCCTCAAGGTAATGCCTCCATCACAAACATCATTGGCCTACTGTGGTGGTCTGCTATCAGCACTTTTTCAGAGCAATTGCTAGATAAACAGACCTAAGAATCAATTATGGTGACCATAGTATTGAAAGAACTGCCTTGAGGATTCACTTGTGAATGGGTCCAGTGGAAGTGCATCTCACTGGTCTTAGTCAAGCAGACAAAATGCAGATAAATGTACCTCGAGGACTCACTTCTGAATCATTGGGTTCATTGGAAGTAAATCTAACTGGTTTTAGCCAAGCAGTTGATACAACAGAATCTAAATCTGTCTGTGTGGGTTCAAAACCTGCTAAAGATGTCATTGTCAAGTGATCACCAGAGTCAAAATCTGTTTCTCTTGGAATGCGCAGGTTTGAAACCTGCCAATGATAAAATTTATTTTCTATGAAAACACATCTTAACAATTGTCTCATGAGTGATTTTCTCAAAAACTGATCTCAACTGATGTTAGCCATGTCATTGCCACAATAGATTCACAATCTGTTTCCATTGAAGTCTATAGGTTTGAAACCTGTTGAGTGATGCATTTTTTGTATTAGAACATGTCTTGAATATCTGCTCAAAGACAGCATCTCAAATGTTGATCTTCATTGGTCTTAGTTGAGTTGTCACCAGAGTCAAAATCTGTTTCTCTTGAACTGTGCAGGTTTGAAACCTACCAATGCTAACATTTTTTATTTATTCTAAACCAAAAACCCAAAAATCTCAGATCCAATGCTTTGGCATTGGACACTGTTTCTCACTCTCAGAATTTTGACCTCACACCCATCAGGATCTGACTGCTGCAAGGAAGCGAACTGAGTGGAGGGATACTATGAAGTGTGCAGGGTGAGGATATGAGAGCCAACAATATGAATGTTAGCATATTCAATTGAGCATGTTGCAATATGAAAAAAAGTGTGTCATCTGACGTGTTTCAATGATGTGGCTAAGACCATCTTTAAATGAGTTTTTGAGAAAACTATCTATGAGAAAATGTTATGATCTGCACGGTTCAAGAGAAACAGATTTTGACTCTGGTGGCAACTTGACTAAAACTAATGAAGATCAGTGTCTGAGAGAGTGTCTACGATTCAATATTCAAGACATCATCTTCTAATAGAAAAAATGCAGCATTCAATGGGTTTCAAACCGTCAAGGTGCATTTTCATAAAATAAAATAAATGTTATCATTGGCAGGTTTCAAACCTGTGCAGTCTGAAGAGAAACAGATTTTGACTCTGATGATCACTTGCAATTTTATCTTTAGCAGGTTTTGAACCCACAGAAACAGATTTAGATTGTGTTGTATCAACTGCTTGGCTAAGACCAGTTGAATGCACTCCCAATGAATTCATTCATAAGTGAATCCCAGGTGGTTGCCAGAGTCAAAATATATTTCTCTCAAACTAAGCAGGTCTGTAATCTGTTACCTTGCGGAGCAAGGTCATGTTGGATGGCAGATAATCTGTCAGTCACCTGACATGAACATCATGCTGTGCAATAATCGAAAATGATAGAACTACGTCAATATGAATACACAAAACTACTTCATAAAGTATCCAATTAGCTACTCAGAACTTGGTCTCGATGAAATACAGTCAAACTCTGAGCTCGATCTCGATGTCATGATACAATTTTAAATTAGTGATGTTCCGGCCCGGCTTAGGCTCGGCTTGGGGGGGGGGGTTAGGTTCACTAGATTTCAAGCCTGAGCCGTGAGCCCAAGCCAGCCCAAAGCTGGGGCTTAGGCCCATGCAAGCCGCGGCCCACATGCTGAATTGCGTGTAATCGATGTCTGAGCTCCACCATGCTGTTCCCAAGACCATGAACACCATGCGCAAACGCCCAGCACACGTCAGCAACTGCTGATGTGGCTCAGACGAATACGGACGATGGATGAGAGCAGGAGAAGGGAAGAAGAGAAGGAGGAGAACGAGAACAAGAGAGAGGAGATGGACGATCGGTAGCACTCGAGTGCTTCGATTCTGCTCGCCCGGAAGAGTAAGTGCTGAATACTATAACTCGGATACCTGAAGTACAGCGTCGAAGAGGGATGTATTTCAAACGGTTGATGAACCACTCGCCGACTTTGGATCTAATTGTAGGTTGGGCACCTAGACCACAGACCAACCAAAATTTCGTAACACGTCGACCTTGAAATGTCTCGAGGGCCAGGCGGACGATGATCTTGTGTTCCATTTGAGATCAACGGATCTCTTTCGGTCGCCATTTCGTGCATATGTAGTTGAAGTTGGGAGTCAAACTTCAAAGAGTGTCACGCGATGAAGAGCCTCCCAGTTATGTTCGCTGTGCAAGAGCAATCGCATGGTGCCCATCTGGAATACAAAACATTTAGCAGATGCAAAAATCACGGGATGATATAGTGAGGATGGTAGAGCGCGTGAAGCCGCATTGGTCTATTTGGATTTGTTGAACTTTCGTACATTTTGTGTGCTGTTAGTAGCCTGTTACGATGTTTTAATCGGCTTATCGAACATGCTCAAAAGGCAATATTAGGACCAAGCTGAAGACGACATCGAATATGCTAAAGGC